>NC_077234.1:58701809-58956809 GCF_027887165.1 Monodelphis domestica
CAATTCACTTTGTATTAATTAAATGCGCATAGGGCCAGGGATATCTCATCATAACGGGGGACTGGCCCATGAGTGTTCAATCTTCATTCTTCCTGGAATCAATTCTTGGCTCTAGATCCTGCTTCTAGGCATATAGAATTGAAGCCTCTGCTCTCCTTTTGAGAACATGAGCAGCTATTCTGTGACTGCTTTATATCTGCCTATTGTGTGTCCTTGAGGTGCCTCTGGGACAGACTGCTGAGATAGAAGAGACTGTGAGTGCCAACAAGTACTAATAGGCCAAATCAGCTCTCCCCCCCCCCCCCCCATGGCAAGTGAGGCAATAACTGCTATCAAATGACAACAACAAGGTAGGTGAATGCAGGCTGTTGAGCTCTATTATACTGAGTGCCAAATCAGGAAATGTGCAGATAGCCTATAACAGTCATTTGGCACTTATTCTAAACAAAGCACATTAATAGCATCCATTGTAGGACTTTTAGTCTGGCTTCTCCATCTAGATAGTAAACTCTTCAAAGAAGGAACTGGCTCCCACGATCCTTTGAATCTCCCACTTTGATACCTGTTCTTTACATGTAAAACCATCAAGAATACAAAGTGTTAACATGAATAGCAAAGATAAAAGCGACTAAATTCAGATAGTTTAAAAAAAACACAGCTGAAAATATTTTCCCGAATTCCAATAATTCCCCCCCTTATTTCATAAACTGCCAAGCATTTTTGTTTCTTGCTCAGATAAAGAAATGATGGAAAAGAAAATAGCCTAGAGGCCCCAGGAAACAGGTAGGGACTATAAAGTGCAATTTATTTAATGGAAAAATATAATGACATAGCTGACTTTTTCTAATTTCTCAACCTACTTTTATGTTGCCAGTCATTTGCTAAATGCAATTGCACATGGGGAAAAATGTCTTGTGTTGAACTATGAAAATTTGGCCTCATTGTGCCTAAATTAAAAGAAGAAATCTCAAATCACACTTTGTTCACTTTTCACTGATGGACTTGTTATGTTTTCTTTTGCATTTGTGCATGAAAAAAGGTGATAAGAGGGGATGATACCCTCTTTCCCTCCCACCTCTTCAACTATCTTCTGATCCATAAAGACCAGAGCAATTTCTTATTTAATTCTGGTATCTCTCCTAGAAACTAGGCCAGTATACTGTATGCCAGGAAAGTTTGCTAAATTTTATTGTAGTGAATTAAATGAAATTTCTTTGTACCCAGAGTAAAATCAAGTTCAAAAGTTGTTTCTGTAACTGATGCTGCATTTAGAAAAATGGAGGCTTTGGTTAGCTCTAAAATACAAAGATGGCTGGGAATCTTTTTCAGGGCTATAGATGAGGGTGAGCTATGCCATATTATTTGAACAGTTAAATTAATCCATATTTAATACGAATCACTCCCCCTCTATTATAATGTTTGGAGCTATTGTCTAGAGAAGGTGATTGTTGAGATCTAAATAGCTTAGCTGGGAGAGATAATTATTGTTATCAATATTACCTTTTAATAGCTTGATAGTACCCTCATGGATTGGTTTTATATTTAATAAGTAGGAGAAGATAGAACCTAGGACCCAGTAACATGACAGGGTGTTTTGTCCAGGATAACAACATATGGAGGAAAATTCCTCCTTATAATAGGCCAGAGGAAGCCTTCCCTGTGCTTTGAAACTTGTCATTTTCTGCCATCTTGTGCCGTGTGGTGTGAATCAACTTTCTCACCCAGCTCTTGACTGCTCAAGAGTCCCATCATTGTGGAACCTCTCATATGGTGCTTACTTTCTCCCTCAACTGCTTGAAGGCGTGTATTGCCTAACTCTATGGGAAATCAATCAACCAACTAATTTTTAATAAATATATTATATGCCAAGGACTGGAAATGGCCCACCCTCCTTCTTCCAACTGTTTTGGGAAAATAGGAAATAAATGTAAAAAATAGGCAAAAGATTGTTCCTAGTTTGATATTTTACAGGAGAGGCATGATTGATTGATCAGGGTAGACTGGACCCATGGACTATTGCTTGGGAATAATCAAGACCTGTGGTAGCAAACTTGTTACAGAAGAGAGGGCAATCAGGCAGGTGGGATGGGGATTCTGGGAGGGGTGAGGGAGGAGAGAGCAGGGACAGGAACATGGTGAAAAGAGATTGGAGCAGGGCAGCTGCAATAGGAAAAGCCAGAGACCAACTTTCTCACTTTAGAGCTTCATTGGGAGTGTATGAAAAGTACACCCTTTAATTCCATTCTCAATTGTCTTTCTGATGAGGATCATGAAGGTAATGATAGAAAAACATCTTTAATTCATTGAAATGTTTTTTTAATTATAATATCTTATCAGAAAGATATTTTAATAAGATAATTTTATATAATTATCTTCTGGCCCTTACTTATCTATGCATTTTTTCTTTTTAAAGAGAACTCATTTTAGTGATGTAGTCTATAACTAGATCAATATAGGATATAAAGAAAATACAATGAAACCCACCCAATCTTTACTATTTGACAATGAACACATGTCATTATTTGATGGAAATTCATTATCTATTGATAATTAATTTCTATAATTGAAAAGCAAAAAGAAATTCAGGTAGCTTCTGAAATAAGTAATAGTGTTTCTGATTTCTCCAGTATTCCCCTTAGTTTGACAAATTAAGGTGCTCGTTTCTTTTCTTTGGGTGAGCCCGAGTTAAAAAGAAAGAATATTTCTTAAGGAATCCCTCAATTCCTTCTCAGACTCTTTCCTTGTTGGTCATTTCACATCCAGGGGCAGGTAGGTGGTACAGTGGCTAGAGTGTTGGGTCTAGAGTTAGGAAGTCCTGACTTCAAATTCAACCTCAGACATTTACTGGGTGACCCTGGGCAAGTCACTTAATCCTGTTTGCCTTGATTTCCTCATCTGTAAAATGAGCTGGAAAAGGAAATGACAAATCACTCCAGTATCTTTACCAAGAACTCTACTCCCCAAGGGGTCATAAAAAGTTGGATTTGGTTGAAAAGACTAAACAACAACAAATTTTACATCTATAATTACTTTGGCTCATTTGTTTAAAAATGAATATCTGGCTTTTCTTATATCAGGAAAACATTTCCATCTAATTGAACCTCACTTGCTAGGGAATCATTGATCAGTTAAAAATGTAGATTAAAAACAATTAAACAGCATGGGATGCTAGCTACATTTAGGAGGGAGTCTTTTTTCCCTGGTCATGAGCTCCTCATTTGCATTAGAAAGAAAATATTGTTTTGTGGAGGGCAGTTTAAAATTTTGCAAAGAATCTAATGGTTGATATAAAAATTTCATTGGCACAAGAAGTAAAATTACTCATATTTAATGTGATTAAATTGAACTCATCTCTAAATAGTCCAGCTGACAAGGAGTCCTCCACTAAAGCCCCATCATCATGACAAGATGGTGATTCCTCTGGAGTCTCAGAAGCAAAACTGGGAAGACTTTGGGTACAGGTCCAGTAAATCTGTCTCTGAGGAATGGGATAATGTTTCATTGCAACAACTCTCTGAGATCATCCATTTAGTTAAATGGGTTGTCATCTATGTTAGGAGAGAAAATGCCTACATGGAAAAACTTAGAGAATATAATAATAGCTGGCATGGTGCTCTGAGATTTACAAATGTTATCTCACTTGATCCTCATAATAATATAAAGATTTTGTAAAATTAAAACTTGTGATTTCATTGTCATGGGAGGGAGGTTCCTGTATGGAGACTCTGTCCTTTGATACAGATCAGCCACTCCTCTCTAACTTAAGAAAATTAGAGGGTTATCTAGAGGTACTGAGAAGTTAAGAGACTTGCCCATGATTATATAGCTAGTATATGTCAGAGGTAGAGCTCATGACCAGCTCTTGATGATTCTAAGGATCATGGAATCATGAATTTATAAAGGAAGGAAGGAAACAAACATTTATTAAGTGTTTACTATGTGCTTATTAAGGACAGCTAGGTGGTATAGTGGATAGAGCACTGACCCTGGAATTAGGAAGACCTAAGTTCAAATCCAGCCTCAGACACTTACTAGCTCTTAACCTCCTTTGCCTCAGTATCCTCCTATGTAAAATGAACTGGAGAAGGAAATGGCAAACCACTCTAGTATGTGCCAAAAAGACACCAAATGGGATTATGAAGTCAGACACAACTAAGAGTGAACAACTACATATCCAGATTTATAGCTAGAAGGGTCTGTCTCTGAAGTCCTCCAGTTCAATCCTTTCCTATGTGGAGACTCAGCAATTTATCCAAGATTCTATAAATAGCCAAGATTTGAACCAAATCTAGTAGTATGTTACCTTCCTTACACTGGACTTGTATCCACTATGTCATTCTGACTCTACTAATATTAGTAGTATTATTCTGTTTTTGCAAATAAGTAAATTATTATCTTAATTAATTAATATCTTAACTTTACAATGACTTGCCCATGATTGGATTAAGTGATAGAACAGATTTTTTTTTTCAGGTCTTGGAGTCCATTGCTTTCTCTCGATACTAAGAAACTTCCTTTTATTCCTGATTTTACTCTTGGCCCCACATAAAGGACTTGAATTTAGCCAGAGACAACTTTTAGGTCTCTTAGCTCAGCCAATCTAGCAGCTAAGTTTTGTGGAAAAATGTACAACTATTTCCTCTTCCCCTATCTCACCATTTAAAAAAGATTGTTGTGTTTTCCCTTAAAGACTTTTACTTACCTGTATCATGAATATAAAGTAAATCTTGGTGTCCTTTGAAAGAAAAGGGCACCTACTCTCATTATTGCTGCCATTATTTAAAATTTAACATTTAAAGCCACATAATGAATGGCATGAATTCATGAATGCCAAGCTATGGATTTATTGTGTATGTATACACACACACACACACACATATTCTGCTCTCTACATTTCTAAGCTTGCCTCTCTTACTAGTCATTTTTCAGTTGTGTCTGACCATGACCCCATTTTCTTGATGAGGATATTGGAATGGTTTGCCATTTCCTTCTCCAACTCATTTTACAGATAAGGAAACTGGGGTAAATAGAGGTTAAGTGACTTGGGGAATGGCTATGCTATAGTATATGATTTTAATAGAATATTAGTGTATTATAAGAAATGGTGAGCAGAATAATTTCAGAAAAACATGAAAAGACTTACTCGAATTGATGCTGAGTGAAGGAAGCAAGACCATGAGGACATTGTGATAGTAATATTGTATGGTTGTCTCCCAGTTGTCCATGGTCACTTAGCTAGTAAGTGTCTGAGGCTAGATTTGAACTCAGAAAGATGAGCCTTCCTGCCTCAATCCCCCTGTTCTCGGTGCACTCTGATTGCCCCTACAGGCTGCCCCTCTTATTAGACACTGCGATGATTGTAGTGAAGTTCACAGATCTATAGAATGAAGATGTAGTCTTGGAAACGACCGATGGATAGGAGAGAAGCATGGTTTTTAAAGCAGAAGAGCATGTAGTTTAAACAGTGAATACTGTACAATAATCCAGAGAGCCAGCCAGGAAGCAAGAATTCTTGGAGCCCTTTAACATACTTCATGGAAGTTCATCCCCGTGTTGTTTCTTTCCAAGCAGTATGGCGAGTTTTCCTTTGAGATGACCCCATCATTCCTAAGAATGTGTGTTCCCAGGAGGAAGTACCATTTTATCTCTGTGGCTAAATTCCAGCTAGTTCTGTGTGGCCCAGTCTCACAACAAGAATTTATGGGCAGTTTTACATTATAAACAGAGCTCTGAGACCCTTGTTGAAATCTAATGTCCAAGTGACTCCTTTTGCCTGGCTGTGAGAAGAGTACAAAATCTGTGCCTAGCAAGAATTCCCAATGATGAAATCAGACCTTGTAAGTGAACATGTTGGAATGATCTTTTGACACCATGAAATAGTTTTAAATTATGCTTAGGCAGGTCAAACCATTTCTTGCCATTAAAAATTTCTGTCTGGGTTTTTGTATTTGTCGGTGGAAAGTAATTTCAGCCCTAGAAACTATCTTTTAAAAAATCATCATCATCCTTCTTTTACCAGGTGTATCATTAGAGTCACATCAAATGCCAACTAAATAGAGGCCAAATGAGAGTGATTGTTACTCATCTGAGAAATCTTCAGATCACTCCATCTTCACAGAACTCAGGGGTTAGAAAATGTGGATGTAGCGAGCTCCCATCTAGCATAATTACAGTGGTCTGGAAATGTCAGTCTTGCAACACACACACACACACACACACACACACACTTTCTTTTAGGAGGATTGCCAATCTAGGGGACGGGGATGATTGGTACATTGATAGACCTTGCTTAGGAAAGAGAACTATGGTTTCTAGCCCCAAAGAAACTTATTTTGGGGGCACTTAGTGGGGCTAGATTTCCTTAGGATGAGTCAGATTCTTTCTAACTTATATAGAGCAATAGGGTGCATTATTGTTCCTTGTCTCTAACATATGACCAAGGTAATGATGACTCTAAGCAATTGTTGCAAATAGAAAAGCTAATCCCTTAGCCGGGACTGCTCTCAAGTGGCTCCAGACTCCTGAGAAAGAATGCTCTAGGTGTCTGCTTCAGTGAGCTGTTTAGACCCAGGAGCCTCCAGTGGTCAGTCAGGAAACTCAAGTCAACTTGTCATTTATTAAACATCTTGCTATATGTAAATCACTGTGATAATCACTGGGAACACAAAACCAAAACAGTCATTGCCCTCACAGAACATAGGTGAGAAAAGGGGGTGATTAGAGTTTGGTAATTACAACTGTGATTTGGGAAGATTATTTTGCCAGCTCTATTTGAAAGAGGTAATATTCATAACCATAGAGATTAGTTTTTTTTTTTATTCCCTTCCAATTACATGTAAAATCAACCTCCAGCAAGTCTTTTTTTTTTTAATTTTGAGCCTTGGATTCTCTTCCTCTTTCCCTTCTCCCCCCACTAACACCTGCTGAGATTGTAAGCAATATGATATAGATTTTACATGCGTGATAATGGAAAATGTTTAACTATATTAATTGTTTTGTGGAAGGAAACTCACACAAATAAAAAAAAGAAATAAAACAAGATAATTTGCTTTGGTCTGGATGCAGACTTCATTTCTTTCTTTGGAAACAGATGGCATTTTTTTAAAAATGTGAGTCCTTTGGGATTGTCTTTTTTTTTTTGGATCATTGTATTGCTGAGTATAGCTAAGTTATTCACAGTTGTTCATCATACAATATTGCTGTCACTATATACAGTATCCTCATGGTTCTGCTTCATTCACTCTGCATCAGTTTGAGTAAATCTTTTCATGTTTTTCTGAAATTGTTCTTATCATTTTTATAGTATTATGTATTCTATTAAAATTACATACTATAACTTAACCATTCCCAAATTCATGGGTATCCTCTTACTTTCCACTTTTTTGCCTCTCCAAAAAAGAACTCCTTTCAATAATTTTTGCATATAGGTCCTTTTCCTTTTTTTTTATCTCTTTGATATACAAACCTAGTAATGGTATTGCTGGGCTAAAGAGTATAATACTGCTTTATAGTCTTTCAAACATAGATCTAAATTGTTCTCCAGAATGCCTAAGTTAGTTCACCACTCCCCGAGTAGTAGCTCAATTTTAGTGGCTCAATTTTCTTACCCCCTCTCCAAATTTTGTCATTTTAGTATGGAGATTAATTAAGAAATCCTTACAATAGTCTAGCTTTGAGACCATGATGTCTTTAACTAAGATTTGAGTCTATGAGTAGAGAGAAGGGGATGATACAAGAGATGTTAGGGAGTCAGAATCAACAAGACCTAGAAACTGATTGGATGTTGGGAGGTGAGAGAGAAGTGATGAATTAATCACTTTAAAACCATAAACTCAAGTGACTGGAAAAATGATGGAGCTGTCAACAGAAATAGGGGAGTTTGGAGAATGGGTAGAGTTAAAAGAAAGATGTAATGAGCTCCATAGTAGATATGTCACATTTGTGATACTAAGAAGACATTTAGATGCAGATGTCTAAGATTGAAGTAGAGGATATAATTGGGAGCTAGATTTACAGATTTGGGAGATACCTGCACGAGATGTTAAATGAATCTGTAGGAAAAACACAACACTAAGGGAGAATATATAGAGAGAAGAGAAATCACCCAGGACAGAGCAAGAGGGAACATATGTTAGAGGATGGAGCTAGATGATAGTCTAGCAAAGGGACTGGGAAGGAGAAGTCAGGCAGATGTGGGAAAGAAAAGTGATATCAAGGAAACCTAGGGAAGAGAGTGACCAAATAATGTGAAAACCTTAAAAGCAACAAAAATCTAGCAGTTAACAGATGATTTTTAACCCTGAAAAGTCTGGTTACAATTGTTTGGTTAGGTAGCAACCTATATTGGAAAGTGTTAAGGAGTGCATAGGAGGTGACAAAATGAAGATGATGAGTATAGATGACTTTTTCTAAGAGTGTAGCTATGAAAAAAAGAAGAGATAAAAGGAAGTAACTTGAAGGACAAGTGAAGATTTTTAAGGGAGGGGAGATCTGGGAATGTTTGTAGGTGCTGAGGAAGGAACCATGAGAAAAGGTGAAATTAAACACTAAAAAGTGAGAGAGTAGGGGCAGCTAGGTAATTCAGAAGATAGTCAGACCTGGAGATGGGAGGTCCTGGATTAAAATATAGCCTCAGATATATTATATATATATATATATATATATATAAAATATTTTAAATATAGCCAGATATTCCTGTCTGTGTGACCCCTGGGCAAGTGAGGTAAGCTCCATTGCCTAGATTTTACTGCTCTTCTGCCTTGGAACCAATACTCAGTATTGACTCTAAGAAAGAAAGCAACGGTTAAAAAAAATGAGAGAATGATCTTTGGGCAATTACCTGGAGGATATGGAAAGAGATAGGATCAATGGCATAAATAAAGGGGTTGACCACACCAAAAAGTGCCATGGTTTTTTTTTTTTTATCAGAGAGTAGAACAAAGAATTAATAATGAATGGGGAATAATAAAGAGGCATTAAGAGGTATAGAGTACTAAAGAAGTATGCATGAGATGACTTCTAGTTTCTGTTGCATTGGGACATTCTCTATCATTTTTGTGCCTCAAGAAAAGCTACCCTAGTTTTGAGAAGTTCTTTGGGTCATCTCCCACATGAGACCCCCCCCCCACTGTATTTATTTTTTCAGATAGCCAGAGTATTTATTTATTAAAAATGAAAGACAATTCATCAAACACAGCAAATAAAGTAACAAAAAATGATGCACTGATTGGCTATATTCTCCCAAAGATCGCTAGGGAGATAGAAAATGCATGTGAATAGATGATATATGATCAAGGCATAAACATGGAGGACATATATGTAAGAAACAAATGATTATCAAAACACAGACATACAAAAAAAAAGAACATCATCTTCTAGGACCATTACGAGAGGAATAGTAACTCCACACTTCCAAAGATTCAGTATCAAAGTATATATATATATATATATATATATTGTGAAGATATATATATATATATGTATATATTTTATTAGCATCAATTTTTTGATGCTCTGGGGCAATTAAGAAAAGGTTCAATAATGTGTAGTATGTATGTTTAAAAAAACAGTGAAATGTGGAATATATTTCAGGAAGATTCGTATCCATAATCACTTAAATCAGATGTTTTGGTACTCAAAGAGAAAGCCCTAAGTATTGGAAAACTTAGCAGTCTAGAATAAAATATTTCCCAAGGGTTGTAGATTCCCAACTTTTGACTATTTGTATTTTCTCCTAGATCAGGGTGGTATTATTCATATGTGGGGTATTTAATGAATCTTAAACTTCACAAAATGGAAAATATTCATTCCAACTAGTTTCTAAGTCGAGCATGAAAAACTGGGCATTCACTACAATCTCTTACTATTCTAGACATATTTCTCAATTATGAAAATTTCCACAAAAAAAAACGATTAAATAAACAGGAGGCCAAGGACAAAGGCTATGTCTATCTAATTTAAAAATCCCAGACTCCTACAAGATTAGTGTCATTTTTAGAACTTTTAAGAGAGAATTGGTCTCACTGCACAGTTCATTAAATTGCCCATTAGCATAGCCAATTTGTTCAATGACAGCCAGAGGGAAAAAAAGTAAAAAATCCCCAACCCCCTCAGTTTTACCCTCAGAAATGCCACGTGCTTTCATTCACACGTAAGGATGTCCCCAGTCCTTTTCAGGTCATGGTTAGAGTCTACTTACTACTGTCTGCCAGTTTGAGAAGATCTTTCCTTTCTCCTTCATACCTTGTCCTAGTTGAGTGCAGAACAATCAAATGCCTTATCAAAAATTATATTCACTGTTTAAAAATAGTCTTAGGAAATAAGGCTGTTCAAAGAGAAATAACGTTTCCAGCTGAATCATTTATACTAATGAAAATGTAAATTAAACATTTTGTGCTCATTAGTTGTTTGACCTTTTGGATAGAAAAACTTACAATGATTAGCTATCCTATTATTTTCCTTTTAATGTTAAAAAATTAAGGAACTATGTCATGTAGACTTAGTTATCTGATGTGTAGATCCAAATATAGGTCAAGAATAGTGTATATTGGTTAGTGTGTCTGTTTAAATTTTTCTCCTCTATTCATACTCAGAAGACTTGAGTTCAAATTCAGTTTCTGACAGTAGCTGTGTAACTTGTGGCAAATCATTTAACCCTGTCTTCCTCAGTTTCCTCATCTGTAAAATGACTAGAGAAGGGGATGGCAAACCCCTTCAGTATCTTTGCCAGAAAAAACCTAAATAGGGCTAAAAAGAGTTGGACATGACAGAAAAGACTGAACAACAACAAATAGTATTTTTCTAGGCAGCTAAGTGGTAGAGAGAATAGAGTGCTACATCTAGAGTCAGAGAGACCTGAATTCAAATCCATCCTGAGACATTTAAGAGCTATCTGACTGTGGATAAGTTATTCTGCCTTAGTTTTTTTATCTGTAAAATAGGGATAATAACACACCCATCTCTCAGGATTGTTGTGAATATAAAATGAGTTAATAGTTGTAACACACAATACAATATACATATTAGCTGTTTTATTATTATTTATTTAAAACCCTTATTTTCTGTCTTAGTAACAATTCTAAGACCAAAGGGCAAGGGTTAGG
This sequence comes from Monodelphis domestica, assembly GCF_027887165.1. Classification (NCBI taxonomy): domain Eukaryota; kingdom Metazoa; phylum Chordata; class Mammalia; order Didelphimorphia; family Didelphidae; genus Monodelphis; species Monodelphis domestica. Next base: position 58,712,912 of record NC_077234.1, read on the forward strand.
CAAATCAGGTAAGTGACTTGCCCAGGGTCACACAGCTAGGAAGTATATGAGAACAGATTTGAATGCAGGACATCTTGTCTCTAAGCTTGGTTTTCTATCCATTGAGCCACTTGGCTACCCTTATTATTATCATCTTTAAAAGTTCATGATGATGAACTTTTTTGAAGCAAACAATGTAAAACTCTATGCGAATAAGTGGGGGAATCATTGTTTCAGGTTCCAAACTTACACAATTTGGATCATGCTTGAAGTAGCAACAAAAATGGTGGAAGTTATGGTAGAAAAGGGGCAGGTCATAGGTGGGAAATAATGAGTTCAGTTTAGGACATGTTGGTTTTGTAGTCACAGTGGTATATCCAAGTAGAGGTGCCTAGTAGACAAATGGAATTGGGAAGCTCAGGGGAAAAATGATCCAGGGATCTTCCACATAATCATTAATAATGAAGTCATGAAAGTGGGTAAAGGGGTTAAAAAAGAGTTCACAAAAGAAGTGGGGGGGTGAGGATAGGTCTATAGAGAATAAAGGAATGCTTGAGTGCTGGTTGCTGTGGCATCAGGAAGAAATGCTACGTGTGACGATCCCCAGAGACATAGCAGAACACCACCAACAGAGCAAAATTCAGGGCAGGTAAAAGATCCAAAAGAAAAGATTATTCAAGTGTTTAATAAATGTTGTGGATTAATAAGGGAGGATGACTGAAAAGCTTCCAGATTTGGTGTTAAGGGAATCATTATAAATTAACTCCAAGTATTAATGATCAACTTGAGCCAAAACAGAAGAAAAAGTATCTATTTCGGTGGTGAACTTTCAATTTTACTCATAATGTTTCTTGATGCTCCTGTGAAAGACCAGTGTGGTGAACTCCCATTGTGGAAACTTCTAGGATGACTTGAAAGCTATCTGTGACATATACTTCTGGTATGAGGACTCTATCCACCAGTAGAGAGTGTACCACATTTGAGAAGTAGTAGTAGCCAAGACCTAGAGAGTTGCCTGATGACTCACTTGGGATCGTGCACTGAATAAGTGTGAGTGGAGTTAAAGTAAATAAATAAATAAATAGAGACAAGCAGAGGTCTTTCTGACTCCAAATTCTTCAGTCTCTCCATTCTGTTTCTTTAGAAAATGTATCTTCTTTTAACTTTATAATCCTGTATTAAGGCCTTGCTTTGTGTCTTGTGGGTAGTAGGAGAGAGAGAAAGTTTAAACAAGACATATTTCCTTCCCTGTAACGGTGTAGCAGACCCCCTGGATCTACACCCCTCAACCTATGGTCAGATTTGAAGCTTGGATTTTCAGAGAGACATTTACCATCTCAGACTTTAAGGGTAACCCAAGAAAACTATGTTCCTACCAGCCTAGAAGACCCCCTTATTAATTTATTAATTATTAACTTATCAGTTACTTATTATCAAGCAGCCAGTAGACACAGCTCTTAGCAAAGGCATTTGCTCTTCTGGCATCATAATAACATTAGGTATAAAACATCCTCCTCATAATAAGATTTTATTTTTTATTTTTGAAAATTTTATTTCATTAGTCAATTTAGAATATTTTTCCTTGGTTACAAGAGTCATATCTTTCCTCCCCTACCCTCACCTCCTCCCATAGCTGACATGCAAATCCACTGGGTTTTACATATATCTTTGATCAAAACCTATTTCCATATTGTTGATATTTGCACTAGGGTGATTATTTCAAGTCTTTATCCCTAATCATATCCCCATCAACCTATGTGATCAAGCAATTGTTTTTCTTCTGTGTTTCTGCTCCCATAGTTCTTTCTCTGGATGTAGATAGCATCTTTCTCATAAATCCCTCCAAATTATCCTGGATCATTGCTTTGCTGCTAGTAGAGAAGTCCATTACATTTGATTGTACAACAGTGTATCAGTCTCTGTGTATAATGTTCTGGTTCTGCTCCTTTCACTCTGCATCAATTCCTGGAGGTCATTCCAGTTCACATGGAATTCCTCCACTCCATTGTTCCTTTGAGCACAATAGTATTCCATCACCAACAGATACCACAATTTGTTCAGCCATTCCCCAACTGAAGGGAATTCCCTCGTTTTCCAATTTTTTCATCACAAAGAAAGCAGCTATGAATATTCTTGTACATGTCTTTTCCCTTATTATCTCTTTGGGGTACAAACCCAGCAGTGCTATGGCTGGATCAAAGGGTAGATATTCCTTTGTCGCCCTTTGGGCATAGTTCCAAATTGCCCTCCAGAATGGCTGGATCAATTCACAACTCCACCAGCAATACATTAATGTCCCAATTTTGCCTCATCCCCTCCATCATTCATTACTTTCCTTTGCTATCATGTTAGCCAATCTGCTGGGTATGAGGTGGTACCTCAGAGTTGTTTTGATTTTCATCTCTCTGATTATAAGAGATTTAGAACACTTTTTCATGTGATTATTAATAGTTTGATTTCTTTATCTGAAAATTGCCCATTTATGTCCCTTGCCCATTTATTAATTGGGGACTGGCTTGATTTTTTTTGTACAATTGATTTAGCTTTTTATAAATTTGAGTAATTAAACCTTTGTTAGAGGTTTTTGTTATGAAGATTTCCTCCCAATTTATTGCTTCCCTTCTTATTTTGGCTGCATTGGTTTTGTTTGTACAAAACCTTTTTAATTTAATGTAATCAAAATTATTTATTTTACATTTTGTAATTTTTTCTAACTCTTACTTGGTCTTAAAATCTTTCCTTTCCCAAAAATCTGACAAGTATACTTGGAATCAAATTTAGAGTGCAGTGAGAGTAGAAGGCAGTATGTCAAAGGTTCACATCTGATATTACTAGAAGTTCTCTCTTCTCCTCCCCCCTTCCCTCCTCACAGAGTCCTTGCTCTGGGTTCCCAGGCTCTCCTCCTCTTCAGAGGAGATTATTTCTTTGTGTGCTGTGCCCTTTCTGACTGTTAGGGGTCATACTGTTTCTACATCTGGGTCTGCCTGGATTCCCTATCTCTGTTTTCCAAAGGGTGTAGTGTCTGGTCTAATAGATCCCTTTTAAAACTAAACAGCTAATGTAGGAAGGAGGAAGAAGACCCAGAAATTTTCTCTCACCCCCTTGCCGAGGTCTCTTCCATTGGTAGTCTCTAGTTTTCAAACTTGAACTGTCTACTTCTGGATGGCTTCCTTTAAAAAATATTTGGGTCCAGGGGGCTCGACTAATTCTCTTAGCCAAACACAAGATATTTTCTGTGTGGTTATATAGCCCCAAAGTTCTCAGACTTTTTGGCCTCTGTTCCCTTTGAGCTCTTAAAAATTATTGAGGACCATCCAAAAGCTTTTGTTTATGTGGGCTATATCTTTGAACATTTACTATATTAGAAATTAAAATGTTTTAGCAGTATTATGAAAAGAATCTGACCTCGTGGATTCCCTAAAAAGGGTCTCTTGGACCCCCAGTAGCACATTTTGAGAATTGATTGAACATAGACCATTGTAGGCAAGGGTGCTACTCATCCTCATTCCACAGTCATTGAAGATTATTTTTTCAAATTCGTTAAACATTTGTTTCTTTGTTCTGGCAATAATGGAAGCTGTCAAATATTAATTGGTTGTATTTCTCACCGATTTTAAATGCATCAACTAGTTGAACTCTTAAATCATCATCTCCATCTGCAGGTAGCAAAATCCCCCTTTCAGATTTTGATTCCAATAAAGCATCCTTTCACTATTGTTTTTTTTTTCTTTTTAATCTGGAAAATGTATAAATTTGATTAAATATAATTTAATAAATTGAATTAATTAAATTAATAATTTAATAAATTAAATAAATTTGATAAAATAAATGTTTGAACTTAAACTCTGAGACAATTTTAGAATCTTTTTAATTGTTTTTAAAACCAAGATCTTAACATTTAATGCTATAAATGATGCCTTTTAAACTATTACAGAAGGAGACACTTGATCTGTTTGGGTTTGGGGGCTGAAATGGAAATTTGCAAGGACTCAGAGTCACACATAATGGCATGTTTGTTTTTAGGCAACTTTTTCCTGCAAATGTGAGGACCAGTATGTGGGGACTTTCTGTGAAGAATTTGATGCCTGCCAAGTACAGCCATGCCAGAACAATGGGAGTTGCGTCGATGCAATTGAAAAACACGACGGGAACAATTTCACCTGTGTTTGCCAGCCTGGTAGGTTTTAAATGGCATTTGCTAGTAAGCCTTATGCGTTTATCCTTTATGTACAATTCGTCCTTCTGAAATATGTACTATGCACTTAGGTACAACTTAGAGAAAATGAGAGAGCTTTACATCCTTGAAGGATTGTCCCACAGAAGAGGGATTAGACACGTTCTATGTGATAACAGAGAATAAAAGTCAAAGAAATAGATGGGAGTTTAAGAGAGGTAAACTTGGACATTATTAAGGAAAAAGAGAAAGCTCTCTGGATCTGTAATTTACCTGGCAGAGGGAAATAATGGTTGAGGAAGCTTCCATATTTTTTTTTTACCAATTTTGATATTTTCTCTGTCATTTATAGTCTTATAGAGTTACCTGGAGCACTGGGGGGTGAAGACACTTGCTTAGGATCACACAGCCAGTATGTGTCATATTTAAATAAATATGTGAGGGGTTAGTAGAGGTAGAATGGCTTAATGGATAGAGAGATGTCCTCAAAATGAGCAAACTTGCATTCCAGGTCCATCTTTTATATATACTGAATGAGTGACCCTGGACAAGTCATTTAACCTTTTGGAACTCTAGGTAAATCTCTAGGATTGTAGATTGCAGAGAAGTGAATTAGTGGAGGAAGATGCTTGACTGACCTGTGACTTCTCTGTATTAAAGAGATTACAGGGCTGGTCCTTGTCTCTAGATGTTCCCTTCTGTTTCATCTGAGCCTCACAATAGTCTAGTGAGGTGGGACTTATAGGCATTATCAATAGCAAATAAATATTTATTAAGTACATACTGTGTGCTAGGCACTATACTAAGTGCTAGGGATACAAAGACTAAAATAGAAAGACAGTCTCTGCCCTCAGGGAACTTACAATCAAATGGGGGAAGACAACACAAAAAGAAAGCTGAAAAATCTGTGATGGGTGGGGAGGGTGCCTGGCATAAAGGTATAGCAGAGAAACCATAGCTGTCCAAAACGAGTGCAGCTGCTTGGGCAATGAGGAGATGCCAATCTCAATTTTGCTGATGAGGAAACTGAGGCTGAGTGGGAAACTGGATTTGGAAACAGATGACCTGGTTTTAACTCCCTTTTCTTCTGTGTAATGTATGACTTCTTTAGACTTCATTTCCCTTATTTATAAGATGAAAGGATTGGATTAGATGACCTCTGAATTTCCCTTCCAATTCTGAATTTACTAATCTGTGATTCTATTCTATTCCTGTAGTCCTAGATCTACTAAGTTCCAGAGAAAGAATTTGAACCCCATTCTTCCTGGTTTCAAACTCAGTTCTTCTATCACTAGGTCAGGCTGGCTTTTTGAATATTATTTAATAACTATTTTGGAGTATCAGAGTATGTCTTTTGTAGGGTTTTAAAAAATGATTTCAGCAAATGTCACCTTGAGCAAGGTGTTTGATAGCACTAAGATTGTTTCTCTAAATGTTTAAATCCTGAAGTTGCTTTCCTTCTATCTATTTACAAAAACATTCTGAGTAATATTTATATAACACAATCGAAAACTTGCAGATAATTTGAAATTATCATTTAACCTTGTTGTCATCAGTTTCCTCCTAAATGAGCTGGAGAAAGCAATGACAAACCACTCCAGTATCTTTTCTATGAAAACTCCAAATGGTTTCATAAAGAGTCGGACATGATTGAAATGCCTTAACGATAACGACGACAACATGGAAAGAGAACCTTGTTTCAAATTCTGGCTCTGTGACTTAGGACAAGTCATTTCTACCTTTGGTCTTAATTTCCATATCTGTAAAATGAGTGACTTGGATTAGGTCTCCTCAAAGTGCCTTTCTGTATTTAAATCAATGATCCCCTATAATAGGACGATATCCTCATTTTTGCTTCTGTAGGAGCAACAAAAATCAGGCTTAATTCAGTTCATTAGAATTCAGCTTCCCTAAGTGATACGTAACACAAGTAACACATAGTGGTAAGATATGTGGCTGTGGGTTGACTTTGAAGCATCCTTATTAACCAAAAAATAATTGACAGAGCAGTATATGGCTTGCAAAGCACCTTACATTGATTATCTTATATTTCTGCCTGTTCATTTCAGCCTCTAATCATGATAGTCTGAAAAGATCAAGTGTTTGAAAGTATGGCAAGATTTGATCTTGATCTTCTCTATTGTTCGCAAGTAGCCATCATTTGCCTTCAATATGGCTTACACAAATCAAAGAAGGAAGAGATGACCAGGGCACAATGTTTGGAGATGCTGGCTTTTTATACACTCGATAGCCATTTCTTATTTCTTTTTGGTCCATATCTGTAATTTCAATGGTATATGGGAATTTTTGGTGTGGAAACTCCATAAATCAGCTTCTCTTCTTTAATTTATCATCATATTGAGTTGCTTGGCTGCACTGAATAGTTTTGTGAATTGACTGAAGCCATACATAGTATTTGTTAAAATCTAAACCTTAATCCATGTTTTCTGGACTCAGTGACCAACACCTCATTCATGTTGCCACATGATATCTTCAGCCATAGTTAGTCATTCCAGATCTTCCTTAAAATATATATTAAGAAACTCAGTTAAAAAAACAAAATATCCTTTTTAAATTATTAATTTATTGAGGGTCTTCTCCTGCTTTTTTTGTATTTTCAGAGATTAGTACAGTGTCACACAGTACGCACTTAATAAATGCTTATTAATTATTGATTTTAGTAAATGGAACATTCAAAAACAATGTCATCACTATTTTTCCATAGTATCCAAAATTTATTTTGAAAGTGAAAACATCCATTTGGCATGTTGTTTTCATTTAAGGTCGAATGAGATAATATATATAAAGTGCTTTGCAAACCTTTAAAGTGCCTTATAAATCTTAGTTATTATGATTATTATTGGAATTATTAAGGGCAATACTTAATCTGATTTTTTGACAAAAATGCCTGGTTGTCCTAGAAAGGCAGTTTGTAGATGGATGTCTTTGAACTTATGCTAGGACATACAGGTTCCATATCCTGCAGGAATCTGGTGATGAAGGGACCCAGATCTTAGGAGTTTCTAGATCTGGCCTCCAGCAGCCTCCATATATTTGCTGAAGAGGTCACGAATTATCTTTTCTCTTCCCATACCCTTCATTAAGTACCCTATAAAAACCAAATGAGTTTTCATCTTCAGGGAAATCTCAGGAGACCTAGTATAATTTCAAGAGAATGTCTGCTTCCAAGCTTACTTTCCTCCATTCTGCCCCTAAACCCTGGGTCTCTTGTTTTCTCTCCCTCAATTTTTTCCTTGATACCCTCATCCACCCCAAGACTTCAGTTAACATCTTAATTCCAGTGGTTGCCAAACTCATCTCTTTCTCCTCATATTACTCATGATTTCCTGACCTGTATTTCCAGCTGCAGTTAAATTTTGTAGATCATTCAGTCCAGCAGCATTTATAAAGTATCTAGTATACCTACCAACTATTGTGCTTGGTCTTGGAGATACAAAGACAAAATGGAGCCACCTGCTACGTTTAATTTGAGGTTAGAGAGTAAGAAGGTGGAGACGGTGGATAGATTGTTTCTCCCCTCTCTTTCCTTAATAAAACTCACACTAGTTGTCTTCAGAGTTACAGACTATATTTCTTCAGAGACTGGGTTGAATGTAAACTCCAGGACTGAACTGATTCTCTCTCCTTGAGGAGAAAGTCTAGGTCTCCTCCCCAAGCTTCAAGTCTCTCTCCCTAGATATTATGAGGCAGGCATTTGATCTAAAGGAACAGCTATTTATTCTTAAGGAACACACATACAATAGGGTAAATAGGATTGTTGGGTAAGGCAATGGGAAAGAAGGATGTAGGAAGTCCCTAAGAGACTAACAACTGACCCCTCCCCAAATCCTGACCTCCCTGGGTCAGTTGTGAGAGCTGTCCTGACTTCTATCTGTCATATTTATAATATGAAGTTCACAAGGACCACTTTAGAGGGATAGAGAGGAAATCTTCCTTGAGTGGATGGCTTTGTGATAAAGTCCTATCCACTCCTGTTATCTTCCACTGGATTCAGGGGGTCTGGATTCACAGAAGGATGATGAAGCTCAGAGGTTCTCTCAGACCAACCTCTCTGAAGGAGTTCCCAAAGAGAAGTGAAGTAGGTTCTTGGATCTTCTCAGCTCTTCTCTTCCTTCTCTGGCATTCTCTCTCCTTTTTGCCCTTCCCCTGCTTGAGTTTTTCTTCCAGCATGTAATCTGCTTTTCCTCTATTACAATATGCAGAAATATATACGAGTGAATTCTAAGTTGTTTTGGGAAGGTGATCACTAGTTCACTAGCAGGGAATAGGGAGGATGTTAGAAAAGAGGATATAGAAAGTGCTACTTAAACTGAAGGTTGAATGAACATAATTTGATCATTTTTATTTCCTGGGAATGTGGCAAATATGCTAGTGTTTAGTGTTTTTTTAATATCCATCTTCACAAACTGAATGTCTTTCTTCTCAAATATGTTCCTCTTCACACTTTCATATCACGGCCAATGGCACTGCCATTTCCCCACTCACTTAGGCTCAAAACCTTGGAATAATTTTTGACTTTACTCCCTCCTTTGCCTTCCCCACATCCAACAAATGTCCCTTAGTTTTGTTCTTTCAATATCCATAATCTTTACCACATCTATCTCTTTTGGAAGTACCTAACTCAAGCTAGGAGTAGCTATGTGGTACAGTGACTAGAGCACTGGGCTTGGAATCTGGAAGGTTCATCTTCATGAGTTCAAATCCATCCTCAGACACTTACTAACTGGGTGACTCTGGGCAAGTCACTTTATCCTGTTTGCTTCAGTTCCTCATTTATAAAATGAGCTGGAGAAGGAAATGGCAAACCATTCTAGTATTTGTCAAAAAAAAATCCAAAAATCGGTTCACAAAGAGTTGGACATGACTGTAACCATTCAACAACAGCAATTCAAGTCAACATTACCTCTCATCTATTGCTATTCTTTATTTATAACTATCTTTTTAAAATGTTTGATTGATTTTTCTGCATTTCTCTTATTCTGCATTTACTGCTGCCACTCCTTCAGAACCATGTAAAATAAACTGAAAAAAAAATGACTATGCCTGATAGCATATACCTCATTCCATAAGTTGACCATCTTCATCCTGAAAGGGATGAGTTATTTTTCACAATTAGCTTTCTGGAGTTGAGAGGCCATTGCATTCATCCAAACTTTTATATGTCATTTTCTTTTATGGTCCTCATGTGTTTCCTAGATTTCTAGGATTCTACCAGCTATTCTTGATTCTACCTATTTTGTTCTGCATTGGTTCATACCAATACCAGGTTTCTTTGAATTATTCTTATTTGTTATTTCTTTTTTTATTTGATCATTTCCAAACATTATTCACTGGAGACAAAGATCATTTTCTCCCCCCCCCCCCCATAGCCGACGCGCAATTCCACTGGGTATCACATGTGTTCTTGATTCGAACCCATTTCCATGTTGTTGGTTTTTGCATTAGAGTGTTCATTTAGAGTTGTTATTTCTTATGTCACAAAAAAATTCCATCAAGGTCCCATAACACAGTTTGTGTAACTATTTCCTGGTTGACAGATACCCATTTTATTTCCTTTTTTCCCTAGTAGACTTTGAACCAACAGCTCTGAAGGACAGCTTTCTCAGAGTATATCTCACTTTGTCTCTCAGAGACCAGAGATCTGAAAGAGAAAGCTTCCATGATGAATCTCCTTTAAATCAGCTACTTTTAATGCAGCAGGAATGCTGATTTCTTCCTCTATGCCTCCTTAACTGTTTTGCATGTATAGTTAATAACTAATTTGTATTTATATGTTTTTTCACTTGAGAAACCAGATTTATATTTAAATGAAGATGGAAGTGAGAGATGACCTTGCAATGTATGCTTGCTTTCATTACTGGTTTTTCATAAATATGCAGATGGAACCAAATGGCTCTTTAAGTAAGGATATGTGACACCTGCTAAGTAATGCTTTAATTTTGCTTAAATGTACTTAGCAATAAAAATGGAGACTAGACTTGAAAGTGAGTGACTTATCAAATTTTTATCATTTAGGTTCTATTCAATTTAATTCCATTCAACAAGCATTAAACGCCTACCAAGTGTTAGTCACTGTGCTAGTTGCTGGGTCTACAAAGGCAAAAATGAAACCATCTCCACCCTCACAGGGCTTACATCCCACATAGTTTTCCAAATTCCCCCTGAAAACCCAGGGAGATTTACTATTTACTCCTCTGGAAGCAAAACTGAGAAAAAAAATACTTGAATGATTATTTTTCCCTATGTAGCTAACAGGCACAAACTGTCTCAAAGCTCTTTTTGGTTCAGTAATAATTCCAGAATCTTCATTATCATAATAATAAACTTTCAAGCTCTGACAAAAATAAGGAAGCAATAACTACTTATTCAAAACTGTTGAAATGTAGCTGAATCTCTTTAGTCGATAATGGATCTGGAAATGTCACAAGCAGGGCTTATTTTTCCTGGTGACTCCTGGTCCTTCAGGCAGAGGTGGGACTTTAGAGTTCTTACAGGTTTACGCCTGCATCCCTGCATTTTTTCCTTGCTTTCAAATAGAGAAAGGAAAGTATGTGGTAAATTTTGTTTGTCTATCATTTTATTGTACCCTCATTGCATCCTCCAAAAGATGTTTTTGTGCTTTAAAAGAATGATGGCTTGATGCACTCTTTTTCCCATCTGCATAATTTTAAGGGTAAATGTAAAAACCCCATTTTTCAAACACTTTCCCCCACTGATGTTCCATTCACAGCATTTTCATGTTGGAAAGATATCAGAATCTTTTTTAGCCTCTTAATGCTTCTTAGTTATTACAAAAGGCTCTCCATTTCACAGCCAATTGTCATTTGCATCTTGTTTGGTTGAATGAAGATAGGCTAATCATTTTTATTTCATAGGAACACAGCAGCTGGGCTCATGTAGTCTAGAGGCTGGAGACTTTTTTTTAATGGAAACTTGGCACTGGTCCCTTTAATGTTACTAGTAGGCTCTTCCCATCTTGGTGGGATCTAATAGCTTCAGAAATGGTCATCCTAGCTACCTACCTATTTCCCATAATGTGCTTTTATGAGGCTTCTGTCACAAGAAATAAACATCTTCCTTTGCATGGCTGAGAATCTGGTCACTTATGTGTGACCTTGGCCAAATCACTTGAATCATAGAATTCCAAAGCTGAAAAGAACCTTGGGCACCTTCTAGTTCACTTCATTCATTTACAACTGGGAGGTGAAATTCCTTGATGAAATTTATGTAGTGAATTAGTGGTAGAATCCTAGAATTTAGGTCTCTACTCTCAGTGTACTGTTCTTTCAACTACATCTTAGCTTTCTCCTCTGGATCTCAGCTGGCTCATCTGTGAAGTCAGGGAGTTGAACTAGATGACTTCGAAGGCTCCTTTAACTCTATTTGTCCTCTACACAACATTTGCTGTTCAGTTGTGTCCAACTCTTTGGAACCCCATTTGGAATTTTCTTGGTAAAGATAAAGTAGTGGTTTGCTATTTCCTTCCCCAGCAAATTAAGGCAAACAGACTTAAGTGACTGAATTATCTTAAGTGATTTTATTATCTCAATTTTATAAATATAGAAATTGAATTTCTACTCAACAAATATTCTAGGCACCAGGCAGTGTTCTGGGGGTTGGGGATTCAGGGAACAGTACCTGTTTTGTAGGAATTTTCATTTCACTGGGTTGATACATGCATGATAGGAATTGGGTCAAGGAATGCTGATTTTATGTGGTAAAGGGAATAGAAAGGAAAGAGAATAGATATAGAGACCAACTAGGAGGCTATTACAGTAGTCAAGGCAGGACATACCAAGGGTTTGAGCTATAGGATGGCTGAAATGTGAGTGGAAAGAAAGGGAATAGATCTAACAGATTCTGAGGAAGTAAAATGGACAAGATGGTGGTAATTGACTAGATTTGGAGCAAGTGTATTGGAATGAGGTATTGAGCATCAATTAATCAGTCAACTCAGATTTATTAAGTTCCTTAGTATATGCTAAACCCTGTTTTAAGTGTTGGGGATAAAAAGAAAGATCAAAAATCATCCTATGCTCCCAAAGAGTTCATATTCCAATAGGGAAGACAAGAGGCAAACAACCATGTACAAACAAGAGATCTACAGGATAAACTGAAAGTAGTTTCATATGGAAAGTATTAAGATTAAGGAGGATTGGTCAAAGCTTCTTGCAGAAGGTAGGACTTAAGTTGAGATGAGACTTAAAATAAGTAAAGGAAGTCCAGAGGTGAAAGTGATGAGGTGTTTCAGGCATGGGGAAGAACCATTAGGAAATAGACTGTCTTCTTCAAGGAATAGCAAGGAGGCCAGAATCACTGAATCACAGAGAATTTGGAGGGATGGTAGGAGTAAGAATATGAGAAATAGGGGGTAGCTGGGTGGCTCTGTGGAATGAGAGCCAGGCCCAGAGATGGGAGGTCCTGGGTTCAAATCTGGCCTCAGATACTTCCATAGCTATGTGACCCTGGGCAAGTCACTTGACCCTCATTGCTTAGCCCTTATGATTCTTCTGCCTTGGAACCAATACACAGTATTGATTCCAAGATGGAAGGCAAGGGTTTAAAAAAAAAGAATATGAGAAACAGAGGAAGAGGCCAGCTTATGAAGGGCTTTAAAAGCCAAACACTTCCCCTTAAAATATGTTCTAAGTATTTTAAATCATTAAAAATCTGAACAGAATTTTATATTTGACCCTGAAGATAATAAGGAGTCACTTGAGTTTACTGAATTCAGGGTTATATGGTCAGAATTGTGTTTTAGGGATATTAATATGAGAGCTGAGTGGAGGATGGACTGGAGTGGAGAGAGACTTGAAGCCAGTAGGTTATTGTAAGAGTTGCGGAAGAGAGAGATATGATATTTAATATTAATAATTAATTTATAATAACTAACTATAGGGACAGTTTAGAAAAATTTGTTCAAAGTCTTAGGGAAGTAGGGACAGACATAAAACTACTTAAGTATAGAAGTTAGATTGCATTATAATTTTAGGTTAGCAATAGAAAATTTTACTTAGTTGAATTTATAGACATTAGCAGATAAGACAGCTACATATTCAAAATGCTGTTAAAATTGTTTAAAATTGTTACATGATTTGCTATTATGTTAAAAAAAATGTCCATGTAAATTCCTTACTTACCTAAACCATTTTCCTATACCCAAACTTAGCATAGGATTAGATAGACAGAATAGCTAAGATAGATTAGGATTTGTTGTTTTGGAAGGGTAAAGGAATATTTAATATAATATAGGATAAAGAATTAGATAGATAGAAATATAACAATATATATCTAAAAGGTAAGTATCATTAAAAATGCTGGTTGTATTTTTTCCAAGATGAAAAGGGAGGATTTGTGGAAGAGAGAGAGATTGGAAAAGCATGCAACAAGAGTTTGGAATAGCTGATGACCTGTCAGTCGAATGAAAGTATTCTGATTTGGAATGTTGCTGGGAGAAACAGTTGGAGGCAAACCAACTCCTTGGTGGACCCTTGTTACCTTGAAAGAGCGAAGGAAGAAAGCTGGTTTTCTTCTCTTTGGAATCTCTTTGGAGATTCAAGCTGAAGGAAGTCTGGTGACTTTGAAGGCAGAAGAAGGAAGAATAAAAGTCCAGATATCTGTCTCTGACTTGCTCTGTTGATGATAGTGACTGAACTTCCAGACCTATCAGCCATTTCTCTCAATTGAATTATATTCCAAACTCCTCCAACCTAACACTTATTGTAGTATTAGGGAAATCCCCAATCCTCTTACCTCCATTCTCTATCCTTTCCCATCATCCCCAAATAAATCCCTTACTTAAGATAAAGAAGAGAAAGAATATTTCATATGAAACATCATAAACTCACCCCTGATCTGATTTAGAGAAACCAGAAGAAGAAGAAGGAAGGGGGTGGAGGGGAAGCTGAAGGGAAGAAGAAGGAGGAAGGGAGGTATAGAGGGAGGAGGGAAAGACAGAAGAAATAAAATAACTGCCTGATCTATTAGTTATCAATTAACAATCAATATAGGCCCTTATTATTATTATTATTATTATTATTATTATTATTATTATTATTTATTACACAGTTCCAACTTGAGGTGACAATGTTCTACACCAGTGGTAGCAGTGATAGAGGAGAGAAAGGGGAGAATGTGAGGGATATAATCAAGGTTAATTCCTAGGCTGTGAATATGAATGACCTAAAGAATGGTGGTAGATCCCTTGGAAGAAACAATGAAGTTAGGAGAAGTAGGATTAGAGGAAAACATGACTTCTATTTGGAGGCATGTTGAATTTGGAGATGCTGATGGATCATCCAGGCCATGGACAGAATTTATTAATTATGCGACTAGGAAAATCACTTAAAGTGAGTTTCTCAGATTCCTCCCTAGATCTTGTCTACTTAGTTAGAGATAGAATGGCATTTGCTGATGTGCTGGTTAAGAGATTTATTATTTTGATATAGTTATAACATCATTCAGCAAGTGTTTAGTGTTAATGGTATGCATGGACTGTCCTTGGAAGGAGGTTGGGGGCAACCTGAAATAAAAAGTAGAAAGTGTAATACCTTCTCTCAAAGAACTGGCCATTAAGATTGTCAAAGATGCAAAGAGACCCCAAGAACAATTCAGAAAATGCTATGTGAGCAAAGAGAAAAACCAATAAAAATATGGATTCCATCTAAAAAGACTGTACAAAGGAATGGTCAAAGTGATGTGGTTCCAGCCAGGGAAGGTTTCCTGAAGGCCATGATCTTTGAGACATCTTTACATTTTAATTTAAGCAGACATTTTTCTCATTTAAAAAGTTATGTCTTTTGAAGAACATACTAGCTAATTTGTTTTTTTTTTCCTCAAAATACTAGATCTATGATTTCTGTGTGAAATCATCCTTGCCCAAGTACTGCTTAGCATTTACAAAGTACTTTTCAACTTCAAAGCCCCTCACTGTTGACTAATTGGTGATTTCAACCTTCTTTTGATAGAAACAACCCCACTTTCCAAGGCAGGGAAAAATCGAAGCCTGGTTCCAGTTTAAGTTTTAGTATTTTAAACAGCTACACTGGGAGAGGCAGTCAAGGTGCCCTTTGAGTTGTAAATAGGTCAGTTCCTTGCTTGGGGGGTGGGAGACAGTGTAGATTATAGTTAGTTGGATATGTCCCACCAAGGCATCTTCAACTGATTGGGGAGGGTAGCTTTTTTTTTAAAGAACATTAACCATATGATATGGATTTGCTTTTCATACATGTCACAGTAAAGAAAACT
The DNA here is from genome assembly GCF_027887165.1 of Monodelphis domestica. Taxonomy (NCBI): domain Eukaryota; kingdom Metazoa; phylum Chordata; class Mammalia; order Didelphimorphia; family Didelphidae; genus Monodelphis; species Monodelphis domestica. The sequence continues at coordinate 58,728,333 of NC_077234.1, forward strand.
GCTAACAATGAGTTTTTTTACTGAAGCCAAAGTAGTTCTGATAAATACTCTAACATTCCTGAAAGTACTGTGAATTCAGCATCCTTGCCAGCCTTGAGCCATTCCCATGATGCCTATTTTTGTTCTGAGTGCCAAAATTCAGCTATCATTTAAGTGCCTACTATGTGCAGCTGGGCTTAGAGGTGGCACAGTAGAATCATGAATTGAAAAGATTTGGATTAAAATTTTTTCCTCTGTCACTTGCCTGTGTCACCTTAGGCCCATCATTGAACCTGTATACACCTCAGTTCCTTTATTTGTAAAATGAATGAATTAGTAGGAGAGCATCATACACAATAACAGCATCATTGTATGGTGATCAACTATGAAAATGCCTACTCTTAGCAATGCAACGATCAGGGACAATTCTAAAGGACCTGTGGTGAGGAATGCTATCCATCTCCAAAGAAAGGACTGTTGGAGTTGGATGGATACGGATCAAAGTAGACTACTGCTTTCTGAATAAAATTAATTTATATTTTTAAAAAATCTAATTATTTAGATAAATCTAAATGAAACTTAGGGTTTTATTTTAGGGTTTTGGTTTCATATGAATTTGCTCTTATAACAATGACCAATATGGAAATGTGTTTTGCATGATAATACATGTATTGTCCAGATCAAATTGCTTACCATCTCTAAGTGAGGGGAAGGAAGGGAGGGATGGAGGGAAATGGTTTGGATCTTATAATTTTGGAAAATGTATGTTGAACATTATACATGCAATTGAGAAAATAAAATCTCTTTGAATATAAAAATTCTGAATTGAAAAAATGAAGGGATTATATCTAAGAACATCTAAAATCCCTTCCAGCTCTCAGTCTATGATAAAATAAAATTAAAGTGCCACACAGAAATTCTAGTTAATAATGAGCAATATATTACTACAGTTATCCTATGATCTTTATCATCTTGTATTTTGAGGGTGAATAGATGGTTCAGTGCATAAAGGACTGGACCTGGAGTCAGGATCTGACCAGAGTTCAAATCTGTCCTCAGACACTTACTAGCCAGATGTCCCCGGGCAAACCACATAACCTTATTTGCCTCAGTTTCCTCATCTGTAAAAATGAACTGTAGAAGGAAATGGCAAACTACTCCAGTATCTTTGTTAAGAATTCCTTGAGTGGGGTTGTGAAGAGTCAGACGCAAACTGAAAATTATTCAAAAACAACAAATCTTTGTTTCCTCATCTTTAAAAGAAGGAGATTTGGACTCAGTAATATCAAAAAATCTTTCCAGATCTGAATAAAGAAGAAAGTTCTGGATTAGTAAAGCCAACCAGATAAAATATTCTTATGGCTTATAAAAATTTCAATTTCATGTTTTTATTTAAATGTTTTGTTATTGCACCCATGAAACCAGGCATTGTATCCAAGCATGTCGAGTCCCAGTATCTAGAAAATAGACCTAAAAATCTTCAGTGGGGCTCCTAATTTCTATCCATAAAAGGTTTAATTCTTTTCAAGGGCCATTTCAAAACTGTCCTCTGCCTGATCCTAGGTTCCTTTTCCAGACTTACTTTCCATGATGCCGGTATAAATGAGTGACTTATCATTAGCCACAAGTCTTCCACCCTTTCTAGTCTTCATGCCTTTATATTTGCTGTCTCCTTAAGGGGGTCTTCAAGTGGTTACTCAACCAGTGTATATCAGAATGTGGAATAAAACCCATGCTCCTGACTGCAAGGCCAGCATTCTTTCCACTGCATCACCTTGTTCTATGCATATAGAAGGACAAAGTTGGAGGAAGAATTTTCTAGATCTGGAGTTTATCTTGAACAGCTATGGAATAAACATGACTTTTTTTTTTCAGGAATGCTGAGGATTCTGGCCTGTCTGGAATAGAAGGGCTAAGTTGGGGAGTAAGAGAAAGATAAGGTTGGAAGTTGGAGGAAGATGGGATTAAGTACAAATAATAAAAATAGCTGCCATTTTCTTAATGCTTCAAAGTTTGGAAGACACTTTATATTTTAGTAAGACAACCTAGTAATGAAGAATGACTTGGAACAACATTGAACTTCTGGGTGACCCCTAATGTTATTTCTCTAGCATCAGTTCGGAAAATAAAACCATGCTATATGAAGGTCATGTGACCATCTGCCCATTAGGTCTGGACCTCAAATGTAATGAAACACTTCTAGACCTTCTTATTTAACAAGCAGAAATTTATTTGAGCCATAAACATAAAGGATGTTTAGCAGGGATGTAGTATTGATCCTTATGGATTCAGGGCTCCTGCCTCCTGGTCCACCAGGCAGAATCCTGGACTGGGTTTTTTATGACTTTGGCAACCATGATGAAACATCAACAGTTGGACTTTTTGACCAAGTTTTAGGGGCAATTTCCTTGCCATTTGGGGTAGAAACTAGCCAAATTTCAATGAAGTAGATGTTAATTCATTTATAGCATGCCATTAATAGGACACACATACAAGGCAGTTAATATATTAGGGAAAAGATAGAAGCCAAAATTATTTTTGTCCAGTTATTAGCATTCTGGTACCAGCTGAAGTCTTCCCCTGATCTTTTCACATCAATCAATCAGTCAACATTTTTGAAGCATCTACTATGTGCCAGGCACCATGTTAAATTCTGGAGATCCAAAACGGGGCAAAATACAGGAGCTTACAATCCAGTCAAGGAACAAATAGTCCAGTGGTTTAGATGGCATACCTGTGTTTCCTCCTTAGGGTGACTTACTGAGTGTGTGAGGATGATTCTATGTCTCTAGTTTCCTTTTTACTTCCAGTTTCCCAGGGTTCTTCTGCTCACCCTCTATACCCCTATAATCCCTATTTTAATTAACTCTTGCTTTGGAAGCAGTGGCTCATTTTGAGTTATTTAATAATTGAAGCTTATTGTAGAGAAGGTAGTGTTAAACTTTTGTATTCTTATGAAAGATGAAGAAGTCAGGTTCTCTTTAGTTACCATTTATTTTTTATATATATAATATATAACAATAATAATATAAAACATATGATTTGTTATACATATATAATAAATTATAATAAATATGCTTATCTAAAAGAAGCAAATTCTATTAGTTATGTCCAAAAATTTATCTCATTCTTTTTCACCCGCCCCATTTTTTATTTTATGTTGCTATGTATTTTGTCTTTGCCAGGGAGACCTGAATTCAAGACCTGCTTCTGTTACATCTTGGTTGTATGACCCTAGGCAAGTCATTTAGCACTTTTGGTGTTCTAGGGGTATTCTAAAATCTGTGTTGCAGAATTACTGCCAGTCATCTCTAATGGTGCTGAACCAGTCCATCCTTCTTTCTGCTATCAAACTGATCTTAAACTACATATGTAACTATCTCTTCTCTCTCTTCCCCAACACTTTATTCAACAAACTCCAGTGGCTATCTGTTATCTCCAAAATCAAATATAAACTATAAAAGGACTTTAAAAGCCCTTCAGAACCTGGCCCCTTCCTACCTTCCCATTCTTACACTTTCCTTTTCTCTCCATGCTCTCCCATTCATTATTCTTCACACAAGGCACTCTATCTCCCAAATAGGGGCATTTTCACCATCATCCCTAGATGAAAGACAAAGGCAGCTTCATAATCTCCAGACATCTATTTGCTGCCCTTGATCTCAGAGCCTGTGAAGGCTTGGAGACAGCAGTCACCTTCTCTTCACTCAGTTCATTAAGCAAGCTTCCTTTTACTTATTACCTCTGTGAGTTGGTTTTGGAGAGGGTTCCTTACCAGTTATAGGTTGGACTTGCTGGCTACTGGGATCCCTTCTAACTCTGAAAGTCCTGATACTGTTCTAAGCGAGTCTTTACATCACATCAAGAAGAAAATGACAGGCAGTTTGGGAATGGCTGAACAAATTATGGTATATGATTGTGATGGCATTCTATTGCACTGTAAGAAATGATGAGCGAGATGCTTTCAGAAAAAGTTGGGAAGATCTCCATGAACTGATGCAAAATGAAGTGAGCAGACCCAGGAGAACATTGCTCACAGTACTGGCATTATTGTAGGGTGATCAGCTGTGAAAGACAGCTGTTTTCAGGATTATAAAGATCCAAGGCAATTCTGAAAGACATATGATGGAAAATGCTATCCACTTTGAGAGAAAGAACTGATGGAGTCTGAAGGCAGACCAAAACATACTGTTTTTCACTTTATCTTATTTGCGAATGTTTTTATTTGGGGACTGTGGTCTTATATGAGTATTCTCTCACAATATGACCAATATGGAAATATATTTTGCATGATCATATATGTATAATGCAGATCAGATTACTTACCATCTCAGGGAGGGAGGATGGAAGAAAGGGAGAGAGATGATTTGGATCTTATAATTTCAGAAAATATATATTAAAATTGGTATTACTTGTAATTGGGAAAATAAAGTGTTTTTTTAAATGATGGAGAAAAAGAATAAATTCTACACACCCGGCATTTGCAATTTCAAGGAGAATTGATGATGGTAAGGAAGAAAGCATACAAATAATTGATAAATTTTTCACAGACCTCAATTTTAACCCTCTCTCTTTAGTTTAGAAGCATGAAGCCCTTCTGGAAGGACCTTAGATACTGTCTTCTCTCTATTCTGACTCTTGTTTCATATTACTATCTTCCCTCTCCAATCCCTTCCACATCTCTTCTACTAACTTCCCTTCTCCCTTCAAGTGCTTTCAAGTCTCTCTTATAAAAATAAAAACAAAAAAAATCTCCCAAATTTAAGTAGAACCTGGTGATATTTTTGCTACTGTCCCTTTGACAACCAACATTTTCATTTGAGTGGCATATACTTGCTGTTTTTATTACCCATCTATCCCATCAGGTCCCATTCCTTCAATCTCTTGCAATGGACTTCTCTACTCATCCTTGGGAGGGATGGTATACTCAGTGTTTATAGCCTTAATTTTCATGAAACTATAGTTTGCTTAGAGAATGGGAAGGGACTGGGAGAGGAGGCATGTTCTCAGTAAATGTTAGAGTAACACAATGATGAAAGTGCCTTTGTTTATATTATAAATATTATAATATATTAACTTAATTAGGGAAGGGAAGGTGGGATTGGAGTGAAAGGCTAGTAGGAATAAGGAAAGGAAGTGTAATATAAAATGGGAAAGCCTCAGGAGAACCCAGCTTACCACTAAAAAATAAGTACCAGTCTCAGTTCCACTTCCTAGCTTGTCTCTCTACATCTTAGAAGTACACAGAAGTCAGGCTTTTAATCTACACAGGGCAAGCTATGTGATTTAAACAGACCAAGACCACCTTTATGATTGGCTTTTACAAAGTCAAAGAAGGTTCCTGATGTTTGTAAGCATTAGCTTATGGAGACCTAGTGTTCATAGGCTTATGGTAGAGAGTTGTTGTTTAACCTGATCAATCTGTGTAAAGGTTAAGATGAATGGATGGAGCTTTTTTTGGGGGGGTACTATACTCTGTATTATCTGAATTTTTTTAGCCAAATAAATTACTTTTCTAAAGTAAAAAATAAACTTTATTACTAAAATGACTCTTTTCAGGATTAGTCACTTCTTCTTTTTACAAGTTCAGAGGTTTTTATATTCAGCTTTTAAAAACTTTTATATATAATGTATATTTTATATATATCTATATCTATATATATAGATATAATGAAAACTTCCCATTTTCTTGGTATTCACAAGAGTGCTAGACTTGGTAGTCAAGAATGATCTGAGTTTTGGAAATACTGCCTTTGACATTTACTGGCTCTCTGACCATATATGGACAAGTCACATAATCCTCTAAACCTTCATTTTCCTCATCTGTGAAATGAAATCCCTAACAATAGGTAGCACCTATCCCACAAAATTAAATGAGATACAAATCACCCTGTAACATCTTAAAGAATTTTTTATTCTCAACCTTTTATCCACGTTCTTCAGTGCCTTGATTGCTAACAGTTGTCTTACTGAACATTTTTTTTGATGTTTCATCTTCACCTTGAATTCCATGTGTCTAAAATCCATCATTGCACTAAAAGGATGGTTTGATATAATATTTAGAAAAGATACTTGTGATCACTGGCAGCCAGCCTGGGTGGATTCCAAAAGAAGGTTTTTCATGTCAGATGAACTTCATTTTCCTTTTTTGATGGTGTTAGATCATGGGAATGTCCTAGACACATAGTAATCTGTGTTTCAGCAAGAAATTTGAGTATCTCACAATCTCCTGTTGCCTAGAAATGTTGGATAGACAACAACAGTTCAGAGAAAAACGTCTTGGGTGTGTTAGGGGACTGCTCACTCGATATGAGTCAACAATGGCAATTATAGAAGCTCTGTCTTAGCCTCTAAGACTGCATAAAAGAGAAGTATAAAGTTCAGAAGGAAGCAGTTATACTATTCCCAGATGGCATCATTTAGTTCTAGGTGACACATTTGTGGAATATTGACATGTGAACACATGATTCTTGATCTCTCTGTCTCTGCTTCTGTCTGTCTGTCTCTTTTCTCATCTGGCAAAGATTTTGCATAATTCTACTTAAACCCATAGCCTAGCACTCAAGGCTCAACAAAATCTAGATCACTACTTTTCTAGTCTTATTTCCCATAGGAGACTTCTACTTCAGCAAAACTGGTATCCTTTGACATGTGAATATGTCATGTTTATTCTCACTTTCAAGCTTTTGGTAATGTTGTGCCTTCTCCCCACAGCACTTTCTCTCCACCTTCTTTATAAATTTTCAAAGAACTGTGAAGTGTTTTTGAATCATCCCTGGCCACCTTGATTTCTCCATTTTCATTTTCACAAGCCACTTGTTCTTTGGCTTACTCATTTTGACATTTAATCACATTGATTTTTACATTGCTATTTGTATATTCTTGATTTGGATTGTAATCATTTTCATGGTAAGAAAGAGCCTTTTCATAGTCCCTATGGCGAGTTAGGGATGTTAACAAAGACCAATGCACAAAGCAGGTGCTCAGTGAATATTTGTTGAATGAAAGGATGGAAAATTTCCTTTTTAGTTTGATGTAGTTCTTAAGATTAGAACTCAACTGAATCCACTTAACATCTAGTCTTCACCCCAGTATGAAAAGCTTTCTATTCTCTGGCTGGATTTTCAGAGAAAGAACAGTTCAAGACAAACTGGTTAGTTTGTCTTGAAAATCTTAGTTGAATAGGATTTGGAGGTCATTTGGCCCAATAACCTTGGATTTAGATGAGGTAACTAAAGTAAAGAGACGAAATGATTTTTTTCTATGTCATACAAGGAAAAGTGGAAGAATCAGAATTTGAAACTAGATCTTCAGACTCCAAATCCAGTATTCTTTTCATTGCCCCAATGGTTATTAAGCCAAAAATTTCTTTTTTTTTTTTTTTAATATATTTTATTTGATCATTTCCAAGCATTATTCGTTAAAGACATAGATCATTTTCTTTTCCTCCCCCCCACACCCCATAGCCGACGCGTAAGTCCACTGGGCATTAGATGTTTTCTTGATTTGAACCCATTGCTTTGTTGATAGTATTTGAATTAGAGTGTTCATTTAAAGTCTATCCTCTGTCATGTCCCCTCAACCTCTGTATTCAGGCAGTTGCTTTTTCTCGGTGTTTCCACTCCCATAGTTTATCCTTTGCTTATGAATGGTGTTTTTTTTCTCCTGGATCCCTGAAAGTTGTTCAGGGACATTACACCACCCCTAATGGAGAAGTCCATTACGTTCGATTATACCACAGTGTATTAGTCTCTGTGTACAATGTTCTCCTGGTTCTGCTCCTCTCGCTCTGCATCACTTCCTGGAGGTTGTTCCAGTCTCCATGGAACTTCTCCACTTTATTATTCCTTTGAGCACAATAGTATTCCATCACCAACATATACCACAGTTTGTTCAGCCATTCCCCAATTGATGGGCATCCCCTCGTTTTCCAGTTTTGGGCCACCACAAAGAGCGCAGCTATGAATATTTTTGTACAAGTCTTTGTGTAAGCCAAAAATTTCTAAGACCCTGGTTTTGAAAGATCCTCCTCCTCCTCCCCTCTTTCTTTTCTTTTCTTTTGCTTTCTTTTGTTCTCTTTTTTCTCTCCTTCCTTCCTTCCTTCCTTCCTTCCTTCCTTCCTTCCTTCCTTCCTTCCTTCCTTCCTTCCTTCCTTCCTTCCTTCCTTCCTTCCTTCCTTCCTTCCTTCCTTCCTTCCTTCCTTCCTTCCCTCCTTCCCTCCTTCCCTCCTTCCCTCCTTCCCTCCTTCCCTCCTTCCCTCCTTCCCTCTTTCCCTCCTTCCTCCCTTCCTCCCTCCCTCCCTCCCTCCCTCCCTCCCTCCCTTCCTCCCTTCCTCCCTTCCTCCCTCCCTTCCTCCCTCCCTTCCTTCCTCCCTTCCTTCCTTCCTTCCTTCCTTCCTTCCTTCCTTCCTTCCTTCCTTCCTTCCTTCCTTCCTTCCTTCCTTCCTTCCTTCCTTCCTTCCTTCCTTCCTTCCTTCCTTCCTTCCTTCCTTCCTCCCTTCCTCCCTTCCTCCCTTCCTCCCTTCCTCCCTTCCTCCCTCCCTTCCTCCCTCCCTTCCTTCCTCCCTTCCTCCCTCCCTCCCTCCCTCCCTCCCTCCCTCCCTTCCTTCCTCCCTTCCTCCCTTCCTCCCTTCCTCCCTCCCTTCCTTCCTCCCTTCCTCCCTCCCTCCCTCCCTCCCTCCCTCCCTTCCTTCCTTCCTTCCTTCCTTCCTTCCTTCCTTCCTTCCTTCCTTCCTTCCTCCCTTCCTTCCTCCCTTCCTTCCTCCCTTCCTCCCTCCCTGCCTCCCTGCCTCCCTGCCTCCCTGCCTTCCTGCCTTCCTGCCTCCCTCCTTCCCTCCCTCCCTCCCTCCCTTCCTTCCTTTCTCCCTCCCTCCCTCCCTCCCTCGCTCCCTCCCTCCCTTCCTCCCTCCTTCCCTCCCTCCCTCCCTTCCCCCTCTCTCTTTCTCCCTTCCTTCCTCCTCCTCTCCCCCTCCTCCTCTTTCTCCTTCTTTTTCTTCCTCCCCCTCTTCTCCTCTTTGCACCCTTCCTTCTCTCTCTCCTTTTTATTTGCTTTTATTTAATAAGTGATGCAAGATGATTGATTTCACTTTCTCTCACTTTTATTCATTCCTGATTCTCTTTCCTCCTTTTAATTCTTTCAGCACTTATTATATGTAAGACACACCATGCCTGGTGATACAGCTCAAAAGACTATTTGGTTTTTTATTTAGGTGCTAGGAAAAAGAAACGTAAAAAAAAATTAATTTGAAAAAAATCTCACAATGTCTTGTTTTATGCATGGTACATAGTAGGCCCTCAAAGAATATTTATTTTGACTTTACTGGACCTTTCTGCTGTATATCTTGCCCTAATGTATCACTGTAATGTTCAGGGGACAAGGTTTTCATTGGTAGAGGAAACATCCATGATAAAAATTCCAGATCTTTGAATTATTGATGCCTGATATACATAAGCAATGAAATAAATTTGTTTGATTTATTATTTAATATGACTGTTTGATTTGTTTTTTTTTAAAGCTTACTTCCTACTAACTCAGATAGTTTCTTGGGGGAAAAACAGATTTAATGAAACATTTTATTTATAGGACATAATCACTTAATGTTCTTAGCTTATCATGGTTTGTTTTTCTAATCCTGCTGAATGCTTTTCTTTCAGGATTGCATTTTTTCTTTTCTTTTTGATTTTGAGATGCTTTTGCTCTAGTTTAATTACTTTCTATTTCCTGACTTTCATGGCTATTTGTTATGTCTCCCTTTCTCTGCCTCTGATATTTAAAGGTTGTTTTTTTTCTTTTTGCTTTGTTCATTGTACATTTTCTTCTTAATAAGGTAGATTCTTTTCCTTCTCTGGTAAATCATTTTTTCCCCTTTAGATATGAGGATGGAATAATTCTGAAATTGAATCTCTGCCTGGTAACTAACTTACCCTCTTCATTTCTTGCCTCATTGTGCTAATCTTAGGTCCTCCACTGGATCTCAGCAATATGCCTGGACCCCCCAGGTGCTAACACTGGTGGGCCCTGGATGGAATCATTAGTTTAGTCAAAATCTTAGCAGCTTCCCTTCACTGCACATGCTAATCTATTAAAAGAACTAGGAGGTAAAAATAGCAGCCAATGCCATTCCCACCCTGAATGCTACTTTCAGACCATGCCTCCGAAGAGTTGATTAGTTTTTGTCTTGCAGAGACAGAGCAATGTTGAAGAATATATTTTATTTCTGGGTATCCAGACACAAAATTCAGTAGGAAAGCAAATATTTTCAAAGCAAAGGATTGATAGGCATTCTGAAATCAGATTCATTTAGTCAGCTATGTTCATCTCATTCACTATTTGATTGGGAAGACCTATATATATATATATATATATATATTTATATATATGTTTTTCCCAAGATTAGGCAACATAGATAATGATTAGCAAGAGTTTGTTTGTAAGGAGCTGAACAATATGAAGCTCTCACCAGCAGTCATTTTGTTCTGAATTAGTTTGACAGAAAGAGCAAATAGAATAATTTCTCTCTCTCTCTCTCTCTCTCTCTCTCTCTCTCTCTCTCTCTCTCTCTCTCTCTCTCTCTCTCTCTCTCTCTCTTCTTTCTTTCTTTCTCTCTCTCTCTCTCTCTTTCTTTCTCTCTTTCTCTCTTTTTCCTTCCTTCCTTCCTTCCTTCCTTCCTTCCTTCCTTCCTTCCTTCCTTCCTTCCTTCCTTCCTTCCTTCCTTCCTTCCTTCCTTCCTTCCTTCCTTCCTTCCTTCCTTCCTTCCTTCCTTCCTTCCTTCCTTCCTTCCTTCCTTCCTTCCTTCCTTCCTTCACTTTGGTAGCAAGAGAATGGTAAGGGCTAGTTAAAGGACTTGCCCAGGGCCACACAACTTAGAAATGTCTGAGGCTGGATTTGATTTTCAGATTTATCATCTCTTGGCTTAGCTCTCAATCCACTGAGCCATCTAGCTGCTCCCTAGTAAAGTAATTTCTGTTAGATCAGTTAAAGAAATCCCAGAGCAGCATAGTCTTATATTTCTTCATTGTCTAAAGTTTTTTGAGCCATATAATTAATGTCAGTAGCCTCATTATTTGGTCATTTTCAGTTGCATCTAACTATGATCCCATTTTTGTTTGTTTGGCAAAGATACTAGAGTGCTTTGCCATTTCCTTTTCCACTTCACTTAATAAGATGAGGAAATTAAGGCAAATGGGTTTAAGTGAGGTCGTACAACTTGAAAGCATTGAGACCAGATTTGAACTCAGGAAGGATCAATCTCCCTAGTTCCAAGTCCAGTGTATCTACTGCATCACCTAGTTGTCTAATTATTTTTTGAGTCATATAATCAGTGACAGAAATGTTTACTCCCCAAAGTCCAGAAAATTCCTAAATGGATAGAGCATGACAAAGCTTTTCTTTGCATAGAAATAATATCCTTTAGACAGTGGTATTAGGAAATTTTTCTGCCAGATATTTTAATGAATCTTTGATCTTTGTTTTCCTCAGCTTGGGCACTTCTTTTCCACATTCTCCCATTGCTCTTTTATATAATGTAATGAAGACCTTCCTTTGTATCTTTTAATGCTTCATCAATGCCAGGGTAAATGGAGGCTATTCTTCTGTTAACTTTAGCCTTATTCCAGGAGAAGTCCACTGTTTTCAGTTTAACCTGCCCTTATTTTGCAACCTAGATTTACTTTGAAACATATTATAAGCTAGCTATAACTATTCTGTACCTTGAAATTCTATTGGGCCATCTGCCATTTTGCTTTTTGATGTGATGATAGTATTGTATGATTCGTAGCCATGTAACATTACCAGAGGAATAGTAGTATTTAAAAACATGTCCTTTGGTGACAGGGAGAAACTTGGGTTCATCGAAAGCCTAGGTCAGAGAACAGATAGGTTGCTCAGTGGATTGAGAACCAGACCTAGAGATGGGCAGTTCTGGGTTCAAATTTGACCTCAGAGACTTTCTAGCTGTGTGACTCTCCACCCCCACCCCAATGATCTAACCCATATTGCTCTTTTGCCTCGGAACCAATACATAGTATTTATTCTAAGGTGGAAGGCAAAAGTTTGGGGGAAAAAAAAGAAAGAAAGCAGAGCCCCATTCTCCAAATATAATAGAGAGGCTTAGTGAAGAGAATAAAATGCTAGATTTGTAATCAGGCTTGAGTTTGAATTCTGCCACAAACTTTTACCAGCGTGAGACCTTGAACAATTCGTTTAATCTTTATGGACTTTAGGAACTTCAGCTCTAAATCTAAAATCTGATCTTTGCTAGTCTGAGTCCAGAATTTTGTCCTCTGTGCAGCATTTGTCTCAAGAGATATGTACCCCCCAAAGTCAACTGAAAATACATAAGTGGTATTCAAACTACTTACCTATTAATTCATCTGTAGAGGCATTTTTGGGTGAAATTTGCCTATGCATATATGGAGAGCATCTTTGGTGAAAATATGAGGGAGAACAGAAAGATTCTTCTAGGTGATTTTCTGCATAGCAGACTACACCTTCACAGTCATCCAGTTGTGAGTTGTAAATAATGTAAGATATACTCTGTTGGTTACAACAATCACTTGACTTAGTAGAACCAATTATAGCTTTCAGGGCCCTTCTTTAACAAGTTATCTCCCATTGACAGGCTAGTTCCATAGAAGATTCATTGATAGAAACTAACATAGAGATAAAGAGATCAAAGGTATAAAAAACAGAGATGGATCTTTGCTAATGGTATTTGCCAGTGCTATGCAGAATGTTGTGCATTTAGAGCATTCCCTATATAGAGAGTGAAGAAGTACAACTTATGGGAAAAGACTCTGGGTAAGTATGATAGAAAGTAGTTAAAAAATTAGATTGGCTGAATGTTGGAATGGTTAATGAGAATTGTGGCTAGTTGGACACTTGTGCCCCAATATTGTTAATCAGGGAAGTGATGGAAACCAGAAGATGAATCTTTAGTGACATGTCACAGACCTCTTTACTTTATTCTGTGTTATATAGGATTTAGAGTGTAGAAGAACCTTAGAGATCATAGCATCCTAGCTACAGCGAAAGGATGGATCATAGCTGTTCTCCAATCTTAGCTCTTTTCTTTAGAGATGGAGGAAGTAAAACCAAGAAGATGAAATTTAATAAAGATAAATATGAAGTCCTGAACTTAAAAAAATCAATTGCACAAGTTTAGTATGAAAGAGAATTGGATTAAGACCAGTTAAAAGAAAAAAACCTTGGACATATAATTTGATTCCAAGAGCATTATAAGACAACATGATGGTATATCTGTTTCAAAAGATAATGCTTTCCTGGATTCAGCAATATCATGACCAGATCACAGGAGGTAATAGTTCTACTCAATGCTGATTAGATCTGGTAATTCCTGAGCAAGATATTTTAAGCGCAAAACCATCAATCTGAATTGTGTCCAAAAGATAGCGAGCAAGGTAGTGATTGATCAGGAAACTGTGTCCTATAAAGAATAAGGAAGGATCTGGAGGAAAATGCTAAAGAGACGACAGAGTGGGGACACAAGAACTGTCTTCACATATTAGATAAAGCTAGGTAGCACAATGTATAAAGCACTGGCTCATTAGGAAGATCTGAGTTCAAATGATACTCACTGGGGAAGTCACTTAACCTCTGTTTGCTTCAGTTTACTCATCTGTAAAATGGGAAAAATTGTACCTAGCTTTCAGGGATATTGTAAGACTCAGATGAGGTAATAATTGTAAAATTCTTGGTGCATTTCCTAGCACATTATAAGCATTATATAGGTTAATTGATATTATTAATATTATTTAAGGTATGGAATATAGATTAGGTTATTTTATACAGTTGTGGAGGGCAGAACTAGGATCAGTGGATCAAAGTTACAGGGAAATATATTTAGGTTTGGGGCAGGAAGGTAGTGCAATGGAGAGAGCATTAGGCCTGGAGTCATGAAGACCTGTGTTCAAATTTGGCCACAGAAACTTATTAGCTATGTAACCTGGGACAAGATACTTCGTCCTGTTTCCATTAGTTTCCTCATTTGTAAAATAAGCTGGAAAAAGAAAGGGCAAACCACACCAATGGTTCTTTGCCAAGAAAACCCTAAATGGGTCACAGAGAGCCAGACACAACCAAAACAACTGAACAGAACTAAACAACAAATATTTGCATTTAATAAAATACCGAAGTTTTCAATTACTATAGCACTCCTGTTAGAATGGGCTGCCTCATGATGAAATGAGCCTCTTGACTTTGAAAGTGCTGAAGAAGAAGATGAATATCTCTTATGGATATTATAAAAGAGGATTCCTGCACTGATGGAGTTGGCCATGCCAGTTTTAGAATATTTTTTTTCCAATTCTAAGAGCTGATGAGTTTTGAGTCAGGACAAATCCTACAATAGACCCAACTCCATGTCTTGGCAGCTATTGGAGCCAGGAAAAGGCTGGTAGCAGATCTTTTCCTAGGGTTATGTTGAGTTGCACCAGTTGTCGCTTTACACACACTTAGATTCAGTGCTAGGGGGAACCATAGAGATAATAATCCAACCCACTCATTTTACAGATGAAAAAATGGAGACCAGATGTTGAGTGACTTTTCCAAAGTCACAGGTGCTGATTATCAGAGTTGGGACTAGAATTCAAGTCCCCTGACTCAGAGCCAATGGTTGGTCCAGTGTACCATGTTTGTTTCCTTTGAACTCAAGCCCCAAGGACTACTTACATTTTGGAATTATCTATATGTTTTACTATCCAGAGAGAAGCACTTGACTAGGGACAAAATACTTTTGTGCTTTAATGCAAAAAGGTTATCTCTAAGATTATTTTGGTATTGCCTTTTATTTAACTTGCTTCCAATTCACTTTTTCAGATCAGACCAAATTTTAAAGAGGCAAAAGGAAAAGATAAATGTATTCCTGATGGTGAAAAGTTCATGTATTAAACTTCCAGATAAAAAAGGATTTTAAAAGTTTGTATTAGTGTCAGTGATAAGATATCATACCTTCAGCTGATTAGGAAAATGACTGCCTGGAGTTTAGAGCAAGGAAAACTAGTCTCCCAAGACATACGATTCCCTGCTGACTCCCAGCTGAGCAGCCCTTAGTTTATCAAAGTGAAAAGAGCAAGTAGAGATGACACTCTTGAATATGCTAACTAGAAATCTATTCCAGACCATTAAAAATGACTTGGCCACTTGACATGATTCTATAAGGGAGAGAAGTGAAGATGAGGACCTCTTGGCTGCCACAGTATCAGTCATTGGTTAATGATAACATTTTCCATTCTTAAAACACCTTGGCATTAATAAAGCACTTTCGTAATCCTCATGGCAAGCCTGAGAGGTTGTTGATGCTGGACTTGTTTCCCTTATTTGCTGGGTCAGGAGTCAGGAGGACTCATCTTGCTGAATTCAAATCTGTCCTCAGACATTTATTAGCTGAGTGACTCTGGACAAACCACTGGTCCATGTTTGCCTTTGTTTCATCAGCTGACAAAAGAGTTGGAGAAGGAAATGCCAAACTACTCCACTATCTTTGCCAAGAAAACCCCAAAAGGGAATCAAGAAGAGTCAGATATAACAGAAACACCCAAACAACAACAGCAAAGTTTCAGTATTTATTTCAGAATCAAGAACCTCAAATCCTACTTTGTAGGTTATATTGCTTCATTGTCTTTTTTTTTTTTAAACCCTTACCTTCCATCTTGGAATTAATACTGTGTATTGGTTCCAAGGCAGAAGAGTGGTAAGGACTAGGCCATGGGGGTTAAGTGACTTGCCCAGGGTTACACAGCTGGGAAGTGTCTGAGGCCAGATTTGAACCTAGGACCTCCCATCTCTAGGTCTGACTCTCAATGCACTGAGCTACCGAGCTGCCCCCTTGCCTCATTGTCTTTTGAGCCAAGAAAGTTCTCAAGGATGGTATCCAAAGCCTCACAAATTCCTTGGGGATAAATAGAGGCAGGATTTCCAGAGAGTACTCTGACGGCCATTGGATTTATTGCTTTGTAGCTTCCTTTGAAACTAAAGAGAGCATCCAGTGACAGAGTGATTCCCCAGTTAGTGGGAGTTGGGGCAAAGGGAGCCAGGTTTCCAATTTGTGTGCCTCTGTGCAGTCTTGACAGCTTACATTCACTTTACTTGTTTAAATTGACTGAACTCTTGGAGCCTAAAAACATGGAACTTGTCTCTTGTCTGCTTTCCCTTACCTCAGATCTTCTGATTCCTCCAATCTAACTCTGATTCTAATGATGATAATAAAAACAATAGGTAGAATTTAGATAACACACTGCACATATGATCTAATTTCACAACAGCCCTGTGAAGAAGGTACTGTTAGTGTTCCCATTTTTGTGGATCAGGAAACTGAGGCTAAGAATGTAAATGTTGTGCCCAAGGTTTCATAGAAAGTGTGTGAGACAGAATTTGAAATTAGGTCTTCTTAACATTAAACCTGGCATTTTAGCCACTGTACCACCTAAAGCTTCTGGTTTGCCTTCTGTCGCTGGATTTCTCCAGCTCATTGTTTCAAATACCTAGCCCTGCATAGTTTAAATTTGTCTGAACTAGCATTTCCCCATCACCCAATTCTTCCTGTTTCTGGGCAAGATGAGTTTTGACCTGTACCCATTTTATAGGGGGGCAGCTTGGTGTGCTAGAAAGAATGCAGGATTTATACTTAAAGAACATGGATTTAAATCCTTATTTGGCTGTTTACTGGCTATGTGACCTTAGGCAAGTTATTTAGCCTCCCTACGCCTCAGTTTTCTGCTTGATAAAATGGACTATGTGGCCTCTTAGATATCTCCCAGGTCCAAATCGATGGCCCTATGGTCCTTTTAGTCTGTCTGAAATCTCACTTTCTACAACTGCAAAAGGAAGGGGTAGGACTAGTGGTCTCCAAGCTCCCTTTCCATTCTCAATCCAGGACGCTGGACCTTTGATCTCTGTGCCTTTTCATCTGTAAAATGAAGATATTAGAATAGATGGCCTCCATGGTCCCTTTCAACTTAATCTACAACCTTATTGGAGGCTTATGTAACTGTTCTCATCATTGTCTTCAGAACGCATCATCATCATCACCTCCATTAAAATGTACTTCCCATGACATCATAATTCATCCATCCATATGGCTTGATATTCCCACTGTGTGCATGTATTTTTTAATCAGGAGCTTATGCCCTATAATGCCACCATTTCCCTTTGTAGAGAGCTAATCCATCAGCCAGCCAATCAACAAACATTTATTAAGCATGAGCTATGCGCCAAGCACCAGGCCAGGTGCTGAGGATGAACATTCAGAGAATGAAATGAGTTTGTCTGTGAGAGCCTGAGAGATTTATTTACAATTTCAGGTTGTCGCAGCCTAGCAACAACTGATGATTTGTTCCAGGCGACTGCATGGCTTCTTGGTTTGTAAGCTTAAGGAAAGAAATTGTTTCTTTCCTGATGAATATAGAACAAACAGGTGAATAATATTTTCTGATGTAAAAAGAGACTCTAGAGCCCTGCTTCTTTTCCCTCCAATTTCCTCAGTATACCCAGATGCTGTACAAATTGGGTCTTGAGTCTCATGTACAAGAGGGAGCCTAGATCACTATTTCACCAGCTCTTATTCTCTGAATGTACCACTTTCATTTGCAAATGAAACTCTGACCAAAGAGCCAACAACAGCAGTGGCAGTGGCGGATTTGAGCTTGAAAACAATTAGTTCTTTCCTTCTGAGGTTTGGAGTTTTGCATGGAAACTGAGCCCCCCTTTTTTGGGGTACATCTTTTTCAGATCTCTTTAATTATTTAGACTTTGTTGTATAGCATTCAGACATGTGAGGAAGGAAGAGTGGGGACTCTAGACAACTGGTGCTCCATTTGCAATCTGTAGCTTGTAACTAGTTTGGCAGGAATTTGCAACTCTGGTGAATAGCTCCCCACAGCTTTCATCTGAAATCAGCCATTCTTTGCAAGGCCCAGGACCAAGGACTAATGATAGTCATTCAACACAAATAATTCCGAAAGGCCAGTCTTATTGAAAGTCCCCTAGGAGCACTGCATTGCCAAATTCACAACCAATTTGAATTTCATTGGAAGCCTTTTATGCTTATGCAGGTGCTGAGAGAAATTTCAATCCCTACATATCATGCATGCCTGCAAAATTAAAATATTACTATCAGTCAGTGTGACAATAGCAAGTCTGCTTCTCAGAGAATTATTGGAGTTGAGTTGGTGTGGCATAGAGATATCGATTGATATTTAGTGCTTGACATGCTGCCTTGTGCCTTTATTTTTTTCATGTCTAAAACATTGGAGTTGAACTGGAATAGCTATGAAATCTCCTCTCATGCTGGCATTTTTGATTCTGTGGGTCTTGGGATAGTGACTGGTATAATATTTGTCTGACACATAGACCACCTGAGATGGTACCACTCCATGCAGAGGATGCTAGAGAGCTGCTTCCAGGATAATTGTGATGATGCAAAAAGAAAATGTCTGGTAAGCCCAGAGCAGATGTAGGTGTTCTATAAGTGGTTCCATTCAGCTTGCCATGTAGTGAAGAGGAAACTCTCTGATTGCCTATAAAATCATTCAAAAAGATCTTTCAGATTCCTCTTTGTTTTAGCACTCTTAAGAGAACTTGGCAACTAAGGGAAAGGAGCAGAGACTACAAACTTGTGTTTAAAAGATCCAGAGGGCTCCTCAACATCCTGTCATGCTAGAGTCCAGGTTTACAGTTGACATGAAAACAGTGTTTTAAAAACTAAGGACTCACCTTTAGGAGTGGTCTTTGGACCCTCTACCTGGCAATAACTGAGACAAAAACATCATCCTGCTGCAATACATCCTCTGGAGGGAAACTTGGTGAGGAGGATGCTATGTGGGAAATGAATTAATTAGCCTACTTTCCCCTGAGGCCAAGATAGAGAATATACCCACCAAAGGGGAGGGAAAGGGACTGTTTTGATATTCTTTCTATGTGTTTGAGCCAAATATCCTTTTGTAAAAAGCTAATTGATGTCTAGTGGTTAAAGGCTCCAAACAAATGGTGGAATATCACTGGTGGGGGCTCCAGCTGATGACACTAAAGAAGGGGGAGATACCTGAAACTTTGGGACTCTGAAAGACAATGTAGCAGGCCTGAAAGAGTGAGGCTAGAGTATATAATTTGTGCTAGAAATTGTGTCTATGATGACATTTGTTATGAATATAACTTTAGAGGTCTTTGGGTCAAAATCCTTTATTTTTGGAGTTGGGGAAACTGAGGCATGCAAAGACATGACTTGTCCATAGTCACACAAGTAGTAAGGATGAGAGGCAAGATTTGAAGCCAGAGCCTGATTCCAGGACTCTTCCCACTGTATCATGTTGCTTAGATTATTAGACATAGAAGGAATGTCAGAAATATGTAGTTCACATTCCTCTCTTAAACATATTTTATAGATGAAGAAATATTCAGATTGTTTTAAATATATAAAGAGACCAAAAAGCTGTTTTGGAATGGTAATGTCATTTTATTAAAATAATGGAAGCTAACAAGAGTATGTCAATGACAAACATCGTGTTTTTTTTTTCTTTTTTTAGAAATTAGCTTGTTTTTCTAATGTGAAAAATTGACTCTCTATTTCAGGTTACACTGGTGAGCTTTGCCAGTCTCTGGTAGATTACTGCATTTTAGAACCATGCAAAAATGGAGCGACATGCAATTCGGATCTCAGTGGATTCAGCTGCCAATGTCCAGAAGGTAAATAGCATCGTTATTCAAACAATACTTTTTCTTTTAATAATATAGTCAACTTTTAGAAGTAATGCTATTACTTTTCTATTTCTAAACTGCTTTAAAAAAGATTGTGGGTATGGGATTTTTTTATGGTTTTGTTTTATGTTGCTGATAGAAAGGAGTATAGATCCTTATTCCCATCCATATGGTAGAAGAATTTAAGTTGTTTGTCTTTTTGATATTTGAAATACTCTAATGAGTCTCTTTTATTTAAAAAAATGCTTTGAATGCCATTGGGCACAAAAAATGAAATTGATTTTTTTAAAAATTGTTAATGGAAGGACTTTTGTGGCTTAAAGTCACCTCAACCATTTTTTTTTATTTGTCCCCTTTAAAACTTCATTTGTCAATTGAACTCTTTTCATTTTGTAAATCAATTATGGAGCCCCATCAAATTAGATTTGCCTGATTGACTCTTGGCTCTCCCCAATTCCCGACCTGGTTTTCTCATTGAATATTTTTCCTGCTTCAATTGTCTTTAGCTAGAAGTTATACCTGGAAAAATCAGTTCTGCCACGCCATTGTTATTAATTGAACATTTATGAATTTTAAAGAACTAAATTCTTCCCATTTCCTTTTTGGATGGATTTATATTTTCTATGTGTTTGTTTATTCCTGATATCTATCATCAATTGCGCAATCTGCAGTTAAAATGAAAGCCTCCCCCAAACAAAAGAGTATGTGTGCTACTGATCTGCTGAAATAGCCCACTGATGTGGGGAATCAGGTTTCATATTGGGTGGTAAATTGGAAAGAGAGAGAGTGTTGCAGTTTGGGAGTCAGTCTTGGTTTCCAGAAGACCTGATTTCAAGTCCCACTTCTGCCATACACTTACTGTATAGTGGTGGTTAAATATACTTAAGTACTCAGTGCCCCCAAACAACTCTTAATCAACTAGCACTTATTAAGCTCCTACTTAATTGTTTATTTACTCCTACATAAGTGCCAGGCACTAGAGAATACAAAGAAAAGGTAAATAATTTTAAAATCCTAAAAATTAAAAAATAACAGTAGTCCTTACCCTCTAGGAACTTCTAGTCTAATGGGAGAACTACTATAAACAGAAATAGGTGCATATGAGATAAATACAGTTAGAAGGCAACCTTGAGGAAAAGCCACTAGCACTGGTGGGAAGTGGGAACCCAGGGGATCAGGGAGACCTGGGAAAGATATCCTGCATAAGATGGTTTTCGAGGTGAGATGTGAAAGAAGTCAGAGATTCTACCAGGCAGAGGTGAGAAACGAGAGTTTTATAGCTCAGATTCTAAGTTCTGGAGCTCAGGAACATTTGTAGAGAATATTCCCTACACCAAGAAAGTCACAGTTGCTTAGCACTGGAAAGAGCATTGAGATTAGGAGTCATAAGGCTTTTAGGGACAACTCTTGCTCATTCAGTCTAGAAACATTTATTAAGCACCTACTCTATGTTGGGCACTGTGCTAAACAGTGAGGTTACAAAGAAAGCAAAAAGGAAAAGGGAAAAAAGTCCTTCCTCTTAACAAACACCTTGTTTAATGTGGAAACACCATGTAGACAACCATGTAAAGATTCACATAGACAGGATTAAATTGTAGGTAATCATTCCAGGAAAGGCTACATATTTGGGGGAGGGGGACTTTCCATTCCCTTCTATAGTCTTCCTATAGATGGAAGGATTTAACTTGGACTGGAAGGAAACCAGGGAAGCCAGGAGATGAAGATGTGACCTTGGTCAAGTCATTTCCTATTTCTAGTTCTTGGCTTCCTTATTTGCAAAACTGGTGAGGAGAATGGACTAGATATCCCCTAAGGTCCCTTACACATTTGAATTGTTGTTCAAATTTGAGAGCAAACTCCAAAATCTGGAATAGTTTTAGAAATACATTTATTAGGTTATTTGGTAGAAGAGAGTGAACCAGAAAGACGTGACTTCCTTTTGTCCAAACTCTGGAAGGTTTACATTATGAAGGATTTAGACAAGGTGCCCCAGCATGAACTATTAGTACACAGTTGAGCAATGAGAGAGTAACTTGAAAGTAATGTAGATTGAAGTAGATATGCATAATTAAAAACGTTCAATAAAATTTGAGTGAAGCTAAAACATCAGCTTGTGTGCACCCAGAATAAGTCTTGGGAGTGGAGACCAAAACAAGAATGCTTTGGGTGGAATCCTGTGACAAGGAAATCACTTTAAAAGACTGATATATATTAATTTAAGGTCGCCAAGGAATTCAGCTATGTAATTCCTAAATGAAAACTCAAGTCAGCAGTCAACCTTTTATGGAGTTTAATTACAAACAGGAGGAAGAAAGGTATTAGAGAGAGAGAGAGAGAGAGAGAGAGAGAGAGAGAGAGAGAGAGAGAGAGAGAGAGAGAGAGAGAGAAGAAAGGGGAGAGAAGGGAATAGGGCTTAAATACTCCTTTTGTTTAGGCTGGGCCAAAAGACCCAAGCCCTTAGATAGCTGAGGCAAAGAAAAGAGATCAGTCCCTATCACTCATGTGACCAAAATGGAGAAACAGTCTCAGGGGCCTCCACCTCCAGCTTCCTTCAGAGCAAACTCCTCAAAGCACCACCTCTCAGAGCAAAAACCTCTCCAACCAACCACCCCTCAGTCCTCAGACCCCTCTATCTTTAAGGAAACCATCCAAGTTCCCTCCCCTCAGTTCTCACATCTACCAATCACTGTCCATGTCTTCCCTGTGCCAATGGTGGCTCTAGCTTAACCCAGGACCACCCAGAGGTCTGTGGCTTTGCACATGTCTGTTGAAGGTCATATTCTCAAATAATTAAATCTTGATCCTTTGCTGCAGCCCTTCCTAAATCCTGTTAGGACTGAGTGGGGTGGAAATTGTATCAATTCTAAAATCAATCATGACTCAAAGAACTTCCTATTCTATGTTTAAGCATAGGTCAAAGCCCTTTCCATTGTTCAGCAAAAGGTTTCTGTCCTAAAGTAATCTCAGGTAGGGAGGAGAAGGACCCTCCCTACCT
Organism: Monodelphis domestica; assembly: GCF_027887165.1. NCBI lineage: Eukaryota > Metazoa > Chordata > Mammalia > Didelphimorphia > Didelphidae > Monodelphis > Monodelphis domestica. The sequence continues at coordinate 58,751,017 of NC_077234.1, forward strand.
AATGTTGGAAATGGGGAAATTTCCAACATTCACAAGCCTAAGAAATTTTAAGGTTTACAATCCCAAATACCTTATAGCCATCTCCAGTATTCCTAGTAAGATACTGGAGTCAGCATATGTTCTACGTGCAGATAATTTTTAATCTAAGAAGATTGGATTTAAACAGTAGAAATATTTTTTGAAAAATTTAATAAATCATTTTACCCAAAGATTCTATGAATTTGTCTTTCTAGGAGTACTATGCCCCATTCTCAGTCACTTCAGAGATATGGATGGGCAGCTAGGGGGTGCAGTGTAGGTTCTGGAGTCAGGAGGATTCATCTTTATGAGTTCAAATCCAGCTTCAGACACTAGATGCGTGACCCCAGGCAAGTTACTTAATCTGGTTTGCCTTTGTTTCCTGACCTATAAAATGAATCAGAGAAGGAAATAACAAACCACTTCATTATCTTTGCCAGGAAAACCACAAATGTGATCACAAAGAATTGGATATGGCTGAAATGACTAAACAACAACATCAGTATTGCATTGAATAAAGTTTGAATCAAAAAGTTAAATTCTTTCAAATATCAATATATTTCTGGTAGTGGTTCTTGGAAGTAATTCAATATCTGTCTGTGAAGAAGTGAATCTGCAAATTTTCTAAGCAAAAGGGCAATGAAAAGCCAACTGTTGGGCATGATCGGGTTACAGCAATTCTCCAGGATAATAATGATAATAGTAGCAGGTAATTTATTTATATAGCACCTTCTATGTGCCAGGTATTATGTTAAACACTTTACAATTATTATCTCAACTGATTCTCATAACAATCCTTGGAGATAGGTACTAATATTATCCCCATTTTATAAATGAGGAGACTGAAATAAATAGAGGTTAAGTGATTGCCCATGGTCTTACTGCTAGTAAGAGCCTGAGGCTGAATTTGAACTCATGTCTTCCTAATACCAGATCCAGTGCTCTGTATATTGGGTCCCCTCTTGAAGATGCCATAGAAAATATGAATGGGGGGAAAAGGAGGGCAACCATAAAGGATGGTCTACAGAGAGACTCTATGCACCATGGAGGATCCAATTGAATAGACTGGGGATGGTTTGATGGGTAACCAGACAACCTGAGTTTTCATAAGGAGCCTCTGTCTGCCATCTCACATGGATGAGGTTCCTGAGCCAATAATGCATATTTCCACTAGATATTCATCACTAATGATAAAAGTAATTCGGGGCTTAGAAATTAGTATATTAGACCTGCAAGGCATCTTTGCCAATTCCCTCAGTTTACAGATGAAGATGTTGTGACTCTGAGAAAGGAATGGACTTGCCCAAGATCATGCAACTAGGAAGTAGCAGAGCCAGAATTGAGATTAAGATCATTTGGCCCTTAATCCAATGTTCTTTATATGATACCATATGCTGATTGTTTATTTCAAGATATAAATTTGCAAATGTCAGTGAACAATTCAGCCAACAAGCAAATATTAAGTATTTATTATGTACCAGGCACCGGGTTAAGTTCTAAGGATATAAGGAAAGGAAAAAAGGAGAGAGCCTTTGCTCTCTAAATGACTTAAAAAAAATAAGCTCTAAAGTACTTTCCCTGTTTTTATTGTAAATACGAGAGATCTTTTCATCCAACCAAAAACCTGTTGAAGATGGGCTTTCAATGAGGACATTTCTTATCATTATTCTTTATGTTCATCCTTTTCCTGAGACATCTTCATTACTTCCTTCCCTCTTCCACACCCAAGCGTGTAAATTCATGGGTATAAAGGTGGCACAAGCAGTTTGAGATGGGAGAGAATGAATGTTGAGACCTCTTGAAATTAAGAGGAAATCCTAACCACAAGAGATTATTGGTTTAAGATAGACTATTGGTCCCTTGGACATTGATAAATAATTGGTTTGGTGCAAAAGACATGAAAAGAGACTCATTTTTTATGAATCTTCTTATAACGTATCACTAGTAACTTATGTTCCATCTTCTCTCCTATCCTCAGGGGAATGTGCTGCAAACATATAATTTATTAATGTTGTGGGGATTATTGTCTATCCTGCACCACCGATTTCTTCTCTTGACCTTGAGGTTCCTTCTTTACTTTGGAAGGCTTCTCAATGAAAAGTATATCTTCACTATCAATTTCCCAGGACAAGGGAAAAGGAATGCAAAGTAACTATCAGAAAACCTTCATTTCATGGTCAAAAGGATGTGGGAGGAATTGAATTAGAAAATGGGTTTTTTAAATGTTTCCTGTTTTTTGCATCAATCTGGGCAATACCATTTTTTGAAACCTTTGAAGCCCCTTTTTAAAATTGGGTGCATTTTAATTGGGAACACATGATTGTGCATGTAGACTGTGATTATCTATTAAAGTTTGAAAGAGTGTATGAAATTCAGATTCTAGAAACTAGTGAACTCGGCTTCATTGCCTACCATTTTCATCCAGGCTTGTTTTTCTTTGAAGTATTTACAATGCCTAAATTTAGATAGAATAAAAAGGAAAAAAATCTGTAGCAGAACATCACTATTCATTCTAAAGGTGTCATTTCTTCTTACATCTAATTACATTCCTGACACAAATGTGTCCATTAAAAGTGCATGGTGATAAGAGATTACTGTTAATGATTGGAGAGTCACTGTCTACCTCGAGAAAATGTTTTTGGGAAACTGTCATAGAAAGAGACTTTTTCCTTTACAAGTGAAGAATTTAGCACCTTGTTTTATTTTGTTCTCTCTTGTCCAACTCTGTGATCTAATGGACCATCATCGCACATCAGAGGTTTTCTTGGCAAATGCACTGGAGTAGTTGCCATTTCCTTCTCCAGTGGATTACCTTTTGTCAGAATTCTCCACTGTGATCTGTTGATCTTGGGTTACCCTGCATGGCATAGCTCATAGATTAATTGAGTTACATAAATCCCTCCTCCATGACAAGGCAGGGATCCAGGAGGGATCACTAAGCACTTACTTTGTCTAAAGTATGGTGCCAAGTGCTAGAGATGCAAATATCTAAATAAGATAGCCTCTGCTCTCATGGAACTCTCAGTCTAATGGGGAGACAACATGTATGGAAGGTTTCAGAAGCAAGTTGGATGGAGAGATCAATGATTTTTAGGGTATGGCAGCAAAGCAAATGGTCATGTTCTTCTTTGGTGTCATTTCCACTGATAAAAATTGCATGTTGCCAAACCCTTTGACAATCAGTGCCAAGGACGTCGGTAGGAAGAACTTTCTTTTCTGGATTTTTGATGGCGGTGACTGTAGCTTCTGCAGGCGCAATTGTCAGGCTGCATCTCCTAATAATGACTTTACTAGCAAGGATCCTGATACATGAGAATTTGTATTAAACTAATTGAATGAATGAACATTTGCAATATGTCAGGTACTCTTCTAAACCCTTTGTTTTGTTTAGAATCTTTCATCATTAAAATGTGGTACCCAGATGGATGGGGGTGGCTTTAGATGTGAGGTACAATTAGTAGTCTGACTTTTCCATGGTAGAAATGGCATTTTGGTATGATGAATCCCAAATATGATCCCAAATCCCCAAAATATGAAAACTATTTGAGCTAAATATAGAATCATTGCATAGTGAAATTAGTGCTCAATTTGGAAGCACAGGGCCTGGGTTCAAATTCTACTGTCTTGTATTATTGATGTGACACTGGGAACTCATTTCATTGCTCAGGAGGTCAGCTTTCTCATCTGTAGAATAACCAGGTGGGACTAGACAACCTTAAAATCTTTCCTAGCTCTATATTTATGATTCTCTAAATACTTCAGGACCCACTAAAATAGCTAACTCTTATATCTTTAAGATTTGCAAAGCATTCTAAATAAAAATATTTGCAAAGCACCTCATAAATATCTTGTTTTATCCTCCAACAACTCTGGGATGAGGGATACTATCATCAACTCCATTTTACAGGTAAAGAAACTGAGGCAGACAGAGGTTACAGTGACTTGTCCAGAGTTTCAGATCTGAACTCAAGACTTCTTGATTCCAGATCCAGAGTTCTATTCACTGTAACAATTAGCTGCCATCCCCAAAATTGATAAATACTCCCATAATGTGATAAAGCAGAAGGTAAAAAAACCCCAAGATATACATATTCATTAGTAATATGAGAAAATGTCTCCTGAAAAGAAATTCTAGCCATCAAGGCTAGATGTTCTCTGAGTTTTAATAGCAGCTTTTTGATTCCTTCTGTCAAAAATGAATAATGAAAACCACTCCTTTTCTCTTAATAAATGTTAGTACATTAATATTTTAAATGCTTTTGACACTTTCAACTTCACACGTACTGGGAGCCCATAATATCCTTAAGTGAACACTTTATTGAGTGGGAATGGAATAAATCCCGAGAAAACACACACACACCAAACAAAAGGCGTAACTCAGCCGAAGAGTCACAGAGTGCTTAAGACTGCCTCTGAGATGGCCTGCGTGTACTCATTGTCTAAATTAATGGTGGGAGGCAAGAGAGCATCTTCTTACAGCCAAAATGCATACATGTGTTTTTCTATTTCAGTGTCATGTTTAGAAAAGTGACCAATCATGTGTTCAGCAATTTTCTTGTTTAAGATTTTTTATTTACTTACATGAATTTCCAGATACACATATAAAAGACACCTATGCTTTACCACTAACTAGTACTACTTCAACTACTACTGCTTATTACTACTTACTACTACTACTACTACCACTACTACTACTACTACTACTACCACCACCATTACTACTACTACTACTACCACCACCACTACTACTACTACTACTACTACTACTACCACCACCACCATTGCTACTACTACTACTACTACCACCACCACTACTACTACTACTACTACTACTACTACTACTACTACTACTACTACTACTACTACTACTACTACCATTACTACTACTACTACTGCTGCTGCAGTTAGGACCTTGACTTCTTTGGGGGGTGTGTGTGTGTGTGTATGTGTGTGTGTGTGTGTGTGTGTGTGTGTGTGTGTGCATGTGCATGTGTGTGTGTTTGTATGCGTGTAGGATATTTATGATTGAGAAAGCTTCTTCACCAATGCAAATAATTGTAGAGAATTTCAAGGGGACATTGAGAAATGAAATAACTATCTCAGCCACACAGACTCAGATTTGTCCAAAGTGGTCCTTGAATCAAAGTCTTCCTGACTACAAGGCTTAATTAGTTATCTATTTTGTAACATTTCTTTTTTGCATGTATATATAGATACATATTTGTACATATAGGTGTGATGTGTATATAATTGTTGGACAAATAACACACACACACACACACATATATGGGCAGCTAGGTGGTATAGTGGATAGAGCACTGGGTTTGGAATCAACAAAAATCATCTTCCTATGTTTAAATTGAGCCACAGACACTAGCTACGTGACCCTGGACAAGTCGCTCAACCCTGTTTGCCTCAGTTTCCTCACCTGTAAAATGAACTGGAAAGGGAATTGGCAAACCACTTCAGTATCTTTGCCAAGAAAAGCCCAAATGGGGTCATGAAGAGTCAGATAACTACATCTATATATAATGGAAGGATTGTGTGCTATATATGGAGGGGCCATATGCTGTGACTCTGGACTGGTGGGCAGAATGATGAGCTTATTTCTAAGTGCCGGTGTAAAAGATATAAGGAGTTGATTCAGTAGTTCTTAGGCAAACACATGTTGACTGAGGACATATCAGGGAGGAGAGAGACTTTGGAACAGTAGCTATACACAGGAAACCATTTGGGTGAGAGCTTCTCTTTATCTATTTGTATAGATGATATTTACAGACTTTTCACATGCATATATGTATGTAAACACACACACACACAAACACATATACATAAATATGGGTTATCTTCCTTTCCCCAATATTGTTACTCCCAAAATATGCAAAAAAAAGGAGGAAATTCTTCATGTGCCGGTTAGTATTTCACAAATGTTACAATTTGGGAAAGAGAGAATGTGGCTGTTACTTCTCTAAGGCTATAAAATGATCTCTCCTCTTTGAGCAACTTTGTAGCTGTGATTCTATTATCAGGAGCAGAATATCAACGTTGGAGGAAAACTGTTTTTATTAGAATATATTTGAATTTCATTAAACTATTTGGGCCTGTAATTCCAAAATTTCACTTTCAGACTTGATTTCCATGTTCCTTGAGGAAGGATGCTGTCACATAAATTAAGAAGTAAAGGGAAACTCAATGAAAAATTGGTAGGAACTGCTAAGCAGAGTGGCATTGACCTGTAATCCCTGCTCCTGTGGATGACTGAGGCTGGTGCATCTTTAGAGCTACAGAGGACTAAGCCAATTGGTGTCCATAATCAGTCAGCCAACAAATATTTATTAAGCACCTACCATATGTCAGGCACTGCACTAAGGGTATTAAATCCAATACCAAACATACTGAGCCCTTGAGAGTCGGGAGGAAGGTACCAAGTTGCTTAAAGGAGGGATGATATGGCTCAGATTAGAAATGAAACAAATAAACCTTCTGTGCTGATTCAAAATGGCCTCTTGCCCACTAGTATCCTCCAAACTTCCATCTTAGATGAGATAGGGAGATCTGGTCTCCCTCCCCCATCGCAAATATGGAAGGAATTAATGAGAATATTTGTTGTATATATTGCTATATTTCCATGAAGTGGCACATGAATATAGTGCTAGACTTAGAGACTGGAAGACTTAGATTCAAATTTTGCTTTTGACCCTAGCTATGTGACCATATACAAAGCATTTTATCTCCTTGCACCTCATTTCCTCATCTGTAAAATGAGATTAGAATAGAATTTCTCTAATTCTAAAACTATGATTTTATGATCCTATTAACTTTACTAGGATCTCATGAGAGAAACAGAAGTAAAGTTTATTATTTAATGTTAATATCTTCTCTTTAGGGATGAATACAATCTATAATGAATCTTATAAAAGTCTCTCTCCCTTGGGATGTTGGGGAAAGAACAAAGTGTATGAATACAAAGATTATATGTTGAATAAACAGCCCAGCACAAAATAGACAAAAGCCCAACTCTGCTTTATATATAAATATATATACATACACTTAATTCTATATTTATAATATCAATGTCTATCTGTCTGTCTACCTGTCTATCTATCTGTCTGTCTGTCTCTCTGTCTGTCTGTCTATCTATCTATCTATCTATCTATCTATGTCTATCTACTCTGTCAGATCATTGGATTTGGAGTCAAGAAGAATTAGATTCAAATCCTACCTCTAATACTTACTACCTCTATGGTCCTGATCACAATTATTTCATTCATTCCTATTAACCTCAGTTTCCTCTCTTGTTAAATAGAGATAACAATACCAATAGTATCTATCCCACAGGGCTCTTGTATGGCTTAAATAAAATCAGTCAACAAGGACTCATGAAACATCTACTACATGCTTAATAAAGACAATGTGCTAAAGTTTTCAAGCTATTTACATATATACATATTTATACACATACAGATATAAATAGAAGAGGAAATATATGTACATATAAGTTATTAATGAAGGAAGATGGGAAATAAAATGCTTACATATATACATAATATTACATATTAGGGCTAGAATGATCCCATTTTAAACCAACTGAATTCAGTGTCTTTTACCACTAAATGAAATACCTCGCATCCCCTGGCTTCTCTATTTCTGTTGAGAGGAAACATCATTCTAGTTTCAAACTCTGATTTGTAACCTGGCAGTCATCATGGACTCTTCACTTTTCTTCACCCCTCCTGTCTGATCAGTTTCGGAGTGGACTCTACATCCATAGCATTTTTTACATCTGTCCCTCTTTCTCTACACACCGTAATCATAGTAGTTTAAGACCTCCTCACCGCTTTCCTGGAAAATTGTGATATCTTACTAACTGGTCTCCTTGCATCTAGCCACTGCCATCTTCCAAATTAGCTTCCATGTAAGAGCAAAAATTATATTCCTGAGGCACAGGTCTGATTATTCTTTTGCTCCAGAAACATAGTGGCTCTCTATTGTCTATAGCCTAAAGTAAAACTTTGAAGACATTAAAAAATCTTCAGAATTCAGCTCCAGAGAATCCACATTGCCTTGAAACTGGCCATTTTGCTCTTCCCAACTCTGTGACATTGCCTAGCTGTTCCCTGTACCTGGAATATTCTTTCTCCTCATCTCTGTCTCCTGTCAATCTAGATATCTTCCAGGCATCACTTCCATCTCCTTCGAGAGACTTTTCCTGTTTCCCCTGGTTGCTGGTGGCCCTTGAGATTTATTTGTCTTTTATTTATGTGTATATATACACATTTATATGTAAATATATAAAACAGAGATTTGTACATGTTTGTCTATACATCATTTATCTATATCTGTCAATCCCTACCTACCTATCATTTACCTATATCTATCTACCTATTTGTCTTCTCTCTCTCAGCTTTCATCTTTCTCTACTTATCGTCTATCTCAAGCTGTCAACCTATTTATCCACCTATCATTTATGTCTCCTACTTGTCCTCTATCTTTCATCTCTCTCTTTACCTATAATCTATTTTCTATTTAACTCTCATCTTTTTCATCTTTCACTTCTCTACCTACCATCTCTATCCAATCATCTCTATTTGTCCATCATTATCTGTCTCTATCTTTCTATTATCTGTCTATCTAATTATCTCTTTTATTTATTGACTGAGCTTATTATATTCCATCAGTAGACCTCCCTAGAGGGAGGTCCCATTACTGTTCCACTTCTGTCTTTGAAGATATCCCCAATATTTAGCACAATGTCTGGTTCATAACAGATACTGAATAAATGCTTATCAAGGGACAGCTAGGTGGCTCAGTTGAGAGAATAGCCTAGAGATGGGAGATCTCAGGTACAAATTTGGCTTTAGATTAGCTGTGTGATCTTGGTCAAGTCACCTAACTCCAATTGCCTAGCCCTTACCAGTCTTCTGCCTTGGAAACAATACATAATACCACTTCTAAGGCAAAAGGTAAGCTTTTAAAAAATATGTTTGTCAATTGACTACTTGGTTAAATATATCTAAGAGGAAGTTTGCACTTCATTTGCTTAGTAAGTCCTTGTCACCATCTGGATTTGAACTCAAAGACCTGCATTCAAATTCTTTCTCTGCTTGTGCCTATACTACTTTCAGTCTCAGTTTCCTTATTTGTAAAATGAAGGTTTTGGATTGTATGATACATGTTTCTACTTCCAGTTTGAAACCTCATGGACTATAAACTATTTTTTAAAACCCTTTCCTTCCACCTTAGAGTCAATACTGTGTATTGGCTCCAAGGCAGAAGAGTGGTAAGGGCTAGGCAAAGGGGGTCAAGTGACTTGCCCAGGGTCACACAGCTGGGAAGTGTCTGAGGCCAGATTTGAACCTAGGACCTCTCGTCTCTAGGGCTAGCTCTCAATCCACTGAGCTAACCAGCTGCCCCCTGGACTATAAATTATTAAAGAGAATGATTAAATCATTGAGATGAAGACCAAGAGACTTTGGCTGGAAGTGTCAACCCAACTTTCCATTTTTCTCCCTTCTTTTCTGAAAGAGCTAAAATATAGGGAAAGATGGGATACTGTAAAATTCCTCTTAGGCTGAGGCCACCCAGACAAAGGCCACCCAGCTTATATAGTATATAATAGTGATATTTGGTGAGCAAAAGTAATTTAGAATTTTATAGGACTGATTGAGCAGCCAAAAGTATGAACAAGAAATGTAATAAAATCAGAAAAATGCAAATGCTTTATGGATTTAATAGAAATTTCATTACATGGCTGGAAGGTGCAAGTAAATATTTGCATGACTTGGTCTAAATCTTACCAGGAATTAATATATCCTGTTTTGGACATCTCCATAATAGAAAAATTCAAGAGAGTTCTGGGATGATAAATTTCTTCTTCCCTTTTTGACTTTTCTGAAATTGAAAGACTGACATATGGAAAAAGTTGTGAAATATGTAGAGTTTAGACAAGAGTAAGAGACAGAATCATTAATATCAAACCAAGGCTGAATCTGTATTATGCTAAAATAACCACTTAGAACAATGAAATTCCAGGTCAGTTTGGCCCAGTTGGAGAATGGGTGAATTTTTTCTTTCTGCTGCCTTGATTTGTTTTTCAGCGAATTGACAGATCAATTCTGTGAAGATAGTAAACCTGATAGCTAACTCTGTGTGGACATGAAGAGGAGAGAATGCTTATGAAAGAAAAAAAACATATTAAATATTAAATCCAGGCTAGTAATATAGTTATTTAAATGAGTTACACACACAGGAGAAACAGAGACAGAGACACACAGAGCCAGAGAGAAGTCACACTCCAGATCAGGACAACTTCAAGTCTCACCATATATCCCTGAACAAGTCTTTAACTTCTCCATATTGTAATCAACTCTCTGAGACACTAAGTTGAAGAACAGTCACCATTGCATTGGTGGATGGTTTTCTCATCAAGGTTCCTTACATTGAAAACATCACAGATATGGAGCCATATGGCTTGATATTGTATACGTATATTTTACTTATGTAGATATATACCTTACAGATAGAATTCTCTCTTAAAGCTGATTATTTGTTCTTTACTCTCATTATTTAAAAACATATATGAAGGAGGGTAATGGAATATCATGATGTTCTAGGTTTCATACTGAGCAATACAGATCTAGTCCTAGTTCTCCAGATGCAGTTTAAGATGGGGAGTCCTGGGGGATAGAAAGATATAAAGGATCTTAAAAAACAACCAAAGCAACATTGTGATTTTGGTCAATGAAGAGTTAAGGAAATTTATTTCAGGGAACCTGGGTTAAGTTCCCAGATTTGCTGCTTATAAAGCCTAGAATAAGTTGGCTAAAATTCTTTGATCCTTGGTTTTTCATCTATCTATAAAGAGAGGGGGTTGAATTAAATGAAATTTAAGGTTCTGTCTAATAGTATGGTCCCATGATTTTTTTTAACCTTTCTAAAAGGAAACATACTATAACAAAGAGGTCCCTAATCTGTGAGCCTGGAGAACTGAGTTCTGGAACAAGGTCTTCCATCAATTGGCTATGTGACCTAGAAAAAGCTGCTTAATTTCTCAAGACCTCAGTTTCCTCATTTCTAACTCTTTTAACTCTACAATTGATGATCCCTATGATAGATTTTTTTTTGCTGACCTTTCCAATGAAATATTATAAGATAATGAAGCATTAACTGAATGAGCAAAATCTTACTTTTAATTTGCTTGATCAAAGCTCTTCTGGTCTCATTTAACATTATAACGTGTTAAAAAGACAGACTGCCAAAGTGAATCAGTTATTCATATCACTCTAGGAGTGTCCTTTTGCCTTGGGACATTTTTCCCCCAGTATTCTTTTTTTGTGGAATAAAACTGTGAAAAGATGCCTGAAATTTGCAGGGATAGTTTGCTATTTTTAGAGTGGCCCCCAAAAAGCATATACTTAAAATTGTCAGCTGTCACTCTGATGCAGCACTTGCTACTAGAGAACCATCCTTTCAGTATCTTCTGTTTCTGTTGAATATGAACAAAGGCACCTTTTATCTAGGATCATGTTGTACCTCTCTGTTGACATGTAGAAGTAACCAGTATGTCAGTTGACTTGTGGCTGATTACATGTTCTGTTGTAAAGGTCACTATATTCCTGAATATAATCTACCAATATGCCCTAGAATCAAAACTTCCACATTGTTTTAAAAAACAAAACAAAACAAAAACACCTTACTTTCTGTCTTAGTAACAACTCTAAGACAGAAGGGCAGGGACTAGGCCAATAGAGTCACACAGTTAGGAAGTATCTGAAGCTGTATTTGAACCCAGAACCTCCTGTCTCTAGGCTTGGCTTTCTTTCCACTATGCCATCTAGCTGCTCACTCATCCTCGCTGCCCCCAATATTGTCTCAAAATTGTATTATATGGTCAGTTCCTCCAAATGAAGTAGTGGAATAAATATGGAACTTGGATTTTGAAGATTGGGTTAGAACTTGATTCTGATGCTTAACTTAATGGACACCAGCAAGTCACCTAACTTCTTAGTGCCTCAAGCTAGGCAGTGTGTATGATAAATTTTATACTATCAATCTCCCTTGCAGAGCTATTATGGGGAAAGTGCCTTGAAAGCCTAAAGATATAGTTATTGATATTTTTGTCTATATCTGCATCTGTATTTCTTTATATATCCACCTGTAGCTATATCTATATTTACCCATATCTAGATCCAACCTCATATATATAGCCACACATTTATGTGTTTGTAAATATACATATTTGTGTTTTTGTGTATTAATATTTAAATTCTTAGTTCCATCTAGGTAGTACAGCAGATAGAGTGCTAAGTCTGGAGCTAGGTTCAAATATAACCTCAGAAAATTCTTATCTGAGTGATGTCAAATTTAAATTGTGATTGGATTCTGAATATTTATATAGGTGGTTGCCAGGGATTTAATTTCTAAATCCCAAAATGAATTACTAAAGTAAATGGAATTTATGGTAATTTATTTACAATAGAGGGAAGATATTAAGGAGAGAGAGAGAGAGGAGAGAGAGAGAGAGCAAGAGAGAGAGAGAGCGAGCACAAGCTTTGGCTTCCTCTGATACCAGTTAGAAATTCTAAACCCCAGCCAGCAGAAGAGAGTCTCAAGACAATGGGCCTTTCCTGGAGGCTTGAAGCCTCTAGAAAGGCAGAGTCACTAAGTCAGCCTTTTACTCACTAAGGGTGGCCGTCTAAAAGGGAAAGCAATCTGAGATCTCCTGCATGAGTTCCTCCAGGGGTCCAATTCCTCTAGTCCAACTCTGAGTTAGAGATCCTCCAACCAACTTGAATCTCCAATCAAATATATCATCTTCTGGCCTCTGATTCTGTTTTTTAAAGATCTTTTTCTCTTGTGTCACCTCCCCTAAATTTTACATCTACCAATAACAGCAGATGCTTTTCTCCAAGACTGCCCACTCTTTAGTTCACACCTTCTTTTGTTAGATTATATCTTTTTGGTTTATTTAACACCTTTTTTGGTTAGTTAACCTTTTGTAGTTACTTAACACCATTTTGTAGTTAAAATGGGCAGATCTACTTAAAATACTGAGTTATCAACTTTTGGGGATTAAAATCTAAAAATAAATTGCAGATTACAATTCAATATTCCTAATAAAGGAAGAGCTAAGTACCTTCATTGTTATAATCAGGAGGTAGCTAAATCCAGACTTCACAGTGACCTTGGGCAAGTCACTTAATCCCAATTGCTTACCTTTCCTGCTCGTCTGTCTTAGAATTGATCCTTGGTATTGATTCTAAGAAAGGAGGTGAGAGTTTAAAAAATAATGAAACACTTTCAGGTTCTATATTTCATGGTGTAGATGCCAAATCTGTGACAGCCTTAGTAACATGGTCTTTGTAAGCTACTCAGGCTGAAGATTCATTATCTTGCAGCTATCTTTCTGGTGGTGATGAGCATCTATCACATTAGCTAAAATGTTTCCCCAATAGCAAGCCAACAGACCATACCGGAAACCTTTTCAGCTTGCTAGAACTTGCTGAAAGAACTCTTCAACTGACAAAATTTGAGAATTTAGTGTCACTTCCATGACAAGTTGAAGCATCAGAAAAGGACTTTTGAAGAGGCTTATTATTATAATAATGTTCTTGTTCCCATGGAACCAACAGACCCCTATCCTGCCGTGACACTTAATATCAGATTTGGGCACAACTAATTACCAGTATTAAGTAGAGTGTACCTGTACATAGATTCAGGTGGGGAATCTGAACACTTTGACTTTCCTAGGAGGAGTCATTGAACCCCATACAATTAGGAACTATAGAAACTGGGAGATAAATGTGTTCATTATATTATGAGAAAACAACTCATTATAAATACTCCACTGTGGTATGTTGTTTAGATGAAACTTAAAGTGCTCTAAAAAAGGCTATGCCTTAGATTAGTATCAGTAATCTTGGTCTATATAAACTGACTTTTAAAAACATCTTGTTGATGCTTTAGGTTTTTCTATAATGATCATTCCTGTATATATACTTCTTTTCCCCACCCCAATCACCAAGTTAGTCTTCCCTTATAAAAAAGAAAAATAAATTTGCTGACAGCTTATGGAATATTTCACATCCACAGATCTCTACCTCTTGAATGAATAGAGGTTGCTATATACATAAAATTTAATTTAAAGTCCCTCTTAAAAGACCAGCTGGGAAGGCGGGCATTGGAAATCAGTTAGCAAATTGATTGCTAGAATACATTTCCTGATGCAGGGAAATATTGTGTAGTACAGCATGTGGGAACAATCTTAGCACTGTTATCTTTTGGACATGAGAGAAGATACATCAGTGGAAGATAGTTCTTTCCTGACCAAAAGGTATAGAGACCAACTTAGATCCTTGGTAGAAGCAGGAGGCATATACAGGTAAAGTTTTTTTTTTCCCTCTGGAATGGAATTGATGCTGGTAGTGGGAGGTTTTTATTATCAAAATCTGAAGTCTGACTATGGCCCATAGCTGAACATAAAGCCTAGAAAGCTTTTGCCCTCAGTAGTTCAAAGAGATTAAGGGTTATTTCTTATTTAGTAAAGAAACTAAGTAGTAATTAATGACCAGGTAAAATAATACTTAAAACCCTGTGATCCTTCATAAGATACCTAACAAAAATCTAAGTGCACAGATTTCTTCATTTTTCTTTTTATTTCTTCATGTGTTTGTTGGTTACATTAAAATTCCCAGGTATCTGTCTTTTTCCCTACCTTCTCTGTAATAGAGGAGGCATCATTTGACAAAAAATATTATATATAAACGATGCCTCTCATGTTTGGGTTCATCTGTTCTTTCTCGAAGGTGGACATTCACCAGCCATTCTTCAAATATTATTTCTCTTGGTTCTATTTATTTGCTTTCCATAATTTCATGGAAATCTTTCCACATTTAAAAAAATTAACCTGCTCATCATTTCTTATGATACAGTAGTATTCCATTGCAATCATAGGCCACAAATTGTTCAGCCATTCTCCAGTTGATGGGAATCCTTTCAATTTCCAGTTCTTTGACACCACAGAGTTGCTATATAAAAAGAAAGTAAGATGAAAAGGTTCCCCCCCCCTTTTCCCCTTATCACCTTGGGAAACAGATCAAATACTGGTATTTCTGGATCTAAGGATATGCCCAGTTTTATAAATCTGGGCATAATTCCAAAGTGCCCTCCAAAATGGTTGATCAGTTTGCAGTTCCACTAACAGCATGCCAACACCCCCATTTCCCCACATGCATCTATTTCTTTTAACCTTGCTCAACATCACCTTTTACATTATTTGTGGTGGTGGTGATTGATGGACCATAATAATCTCAGCCAACCAAAGCAGAGATTCAATCACTCCTCCTCTCTAGATCATAGCATTAATTAGCCATGATCATAGATTCAGAGCTCAAAGGAGTCCTCTAATCCCACCCCTTTATTTTTCAGGTGAGAAAATTGAAGCCTAAAGAAATTAGGTGAATTGCCCAGAATCCCAAAGCCAGAGAGTATTTGAGCTCAGGTTCTCTGATTCTCAAACCAACACTTTCTGCATAATGATTGATCATGATGTAGATCTATGTACTGGAAAAGTCAAAGATTCCAGCCAGCCATGAAGTATGTTGGTTGTTTCACAACTGAGCAAATGAGCTCTTTGTTTCTTTTTTAAGGGACATACTGTTCTGCTGGTTCAGGATTTTCATTGTATTATAGCAACCTTATGATGTAAATGGCATTAGCATCAGGAAATAGACCAATATTGAAAATCATAAAGCAGACCAAAGAAAATGTCAGCTGAAATTTTTACAAAATAATGTGGGAGTTATCTACTTTTTTTTTTTGGCCTGGCACAGTAATTGAGTGGCCCCAAGTATTTTGATCCTATTAAATTATTTCAGGATTCTAGAGTAGGTTGGATGACATTTCTGAGGTTGTTGCTTTTTTATAGCACCAATCCTTAATAAGGATTTTTCTGGTAATGGAATATAATGAATAGTACCCTTCTCCAAATAAATATGGAATGTCCTTAGTGCAAACCATTGGTGCCTTCTGCAGGTATGAGGCAATGTACATTTTGTACATGCATTGTGTATGTACACAAAATGTACAAAATGTACATTTTGATGATGCTCAAGGGACCACAAGTTGAGTGATAAGATACAGAACAATAATGGGAGAGAGAGCCTTGGACCACTGTGACTCAGAGGCAAGAAGTGTTAAAAATAAGAGGTGGCTAAAAAGCCTAATCAGAATAGAGATGATGAAGATTGAAGATATAAATTCCTTGTAAGTAGGGGTTGTTTTATGCATTTCCTTTGTATCTGCAGCACTTGGTGAAGCCCTAGGCAAATAGTAGTCACTTAAAAATGCTTCTTGACTAATTGGTTAATCAAAGTCAGATCTTAGAGAGCAACTTGTCCTATCTGACCTAAGATGTTCTCTTAGAAGACAGATGAATTTAAGAGATATGGAATTTGGAAGCATAGCAACCATCTTGAGACCTGAGGGTGCTTTATAGAGAGCTAGAGTTATCTCTAGAGAACCAATCACAACAGATTTGGTTTTCCTTCATGTCTGGAAGCTGTGAGTCTAGGCAGCCTGAGTAGTTGGGAGTGGAAGTAGGAAAGTGTATATCTAAGGAGAAGCCAGATTTTTCTTGTGATTTGGGAAAATTTGTATATAGTCCTTACCTCAATAATCATTATTTTATAGTAGATCTTTGTCAGCATCAAGAATGTAAGTAGTATTTTGGGATGGAAGGCAAGGAGCCAGGACTGAGAATAGGGAACAAGAGTCAGAGTGAAGTGTTGGAAGCAGATAAAAGAAATAGGCTTGATATCAGAACATATTTAGAAGTTGATAGTCAAAGGATCATATATTTAGAGCTAGAATGGGTCTCAGAAGTCTTCTAGTCCAACCCTGTCATTTTACAGATGAGGAGAATGTGCCCCAGGGCTCATTTTGTGATTTCCCCAAGTTCATAAAAGCAGGAAAAATTCAGAAGTAGGGGATGAGCTTTTACTTTTTCCACAAGACCTGAGGATTGAAAATGAGGTAAGTAGACAAGTGAGGAGGAAATGAATTGATCATTAGAACCAGCAAGTGTGTCTAAAATCCAGGGATTCTGGCATTTAGGGTTAGGACAATAGCACAAGTTAGAACAAGTAAAAGATCAGGAACCAGGGAGACAAATGAGGCATCAGGAAAGGAGACTAGACAATAGGAGCTTAGATTGTGGCTAGCCTGGTAAAAAGTAGGGCAGTCCTAGATATTAAGGATCAGATCAAGCAGGACATAAATAACTTGGACATGTGGGAATGTTGCATAATGGTGAGAGCACTGGAAAAGGCTGGGTTCAAAATGTTGGTTTGTTTACTTATTATGAGGGAGCTGGATAGTAGATAGAGCACTGGGCTGGGAATCAGGCAGACTCATCTTCCTAAATTCAAATTTGGTGCCTCAGACTGTTCCTAGGTGTATGACTTTGGGCAAGTCACTTAACCCTGTTTGTCTCAGTTTCCTCATCTGTAAAATGAGTTGGAGGAGGAAATGGCAAACACTCCAATATCTTTGCCAAAAAACTCCAAATGAGGTCACAAAGAGTTGGATGCATCTGAAACAAATGAACAACATTTGAACTAGAAATGGATAGCTACTGTGTTAAAGGATCAAATAAAAAAGAATTGAAGGCATTTATATTCTCTACTGTTCTCTCCTAGTTCTTTTTGCTTAGTCTGTTCCTTTATTCTCCTTTACCCAAAGCTCTTGGTTCTACCCTAAATGTAAGAATTTCCTTCCATCTCTCTTTTCTCTTTTATCTCACTTTTCTCTTTGGAGAGTCCATCCACTGTTGTGGATTTTGCCATCATCTCAGAGAAGTCCTTAAGTTAGTAACTATGGGTTTCTCTGGGGATTTACATTATAGAATTCTTAAGAATAAAAGATGGTCAGTTAAGGGGTTCTCTTGACTTCCTTGTTCTTATGATAAAGCTTTCTTCTCTAATGTAAGGAATATGCTCTCAAATGTGGAGTGGGTCTCATTTTACAGGACAGAATTGTAGACATTAATATTTTCAGGGGATTTAGAGCTCATTTAGTCTAGCCTACTTATTTTATAAATGAGTAAACTAAGTCCTAGAAAGGTCATATGGCTTGGCGCCAGAGTCAGTCAGATCTAAATATCAAAGTCAGGATTGGGAATCTCCAGATCTCTTGACTCCAATTCCCATCTACTTCCCTTTATACTCCAGTATCTCAGTGGGGCCAGCTAGACATTCCTCTAGGTTCCCTGGGATGAGTAATTTGAACCAAAAGTAAAAGGAAAGTTTCCTTGAAAGGTACCCTTTGTGGCAATGGTCAAGATCATTCTGTTTAATGATGAAGTCAATAGTGGATGGATGAGTTCATCAAAAACTTCAGAAAGTCCTACATATTTTAAACACATTAAGGATTCAAATTTTTATTTACTCATTTTAAAAACAAAACTTTTTTGTCCTAGCATCAGTTCTAAGACTGAAGAGTGACAAGGGCTAGGCAACTGAGGTTTAAATGATTTGCCCAGGATCCCTCACCTAGGAAGTGTCTGAGTTCAAATTTGAACCCAGATGCTGCTAACTCCAGGTAAGGTGCTCTATCTAGCTGCTCTTGATTCAAATTAAAAAAAAAATACAGAACCCAAATTTAAGGTGTCACCTTCCTATATGATCTGGGAAGAATCTGTATGCTCCATGTCTACTTTCCACTTTAAAACTCCATGGAATAATTAGTTTTCTACCATTTCCCTCCTTCCCCTATAAATGCAGAGCACTCTTTGAGCTCCTTCATTGTTTACTAGGAAACAACATCTCCCAGTGTTGGATACAACCTCATGAAGATACTTTACACACATGAAAAATGACTTCTGAGTATGTCAAATCATCATGATGAACATAAACCATTATTTTAAACGATCGACAGTTCATCTTACAGCATAGAATAACTGTTTTGCCCATTGAGAATATTAACAAAATCAACAAATTAACAACATCTCTAAATAAACTCAAAAGGTGATTTCAAAAGCCTTTTCTATTTTTTCAGGAGACTAAATGTAGATATCCCTTCCATTGTGACTTTTCCCAATGTGACTTTGATATATCATGAGGCAACATGTGAAATCAAGTGGAATTTTATGGAAGTCACAGATGACACACATAGGTTAGCAGACAACACAAAAAAACTTAGAAATTCAGAAATGCATAATATATACATATATAGTATTATATATTATCAACATGTTTTATCGTTTAACATTATATACACAATTTCTTTTCTAAAGTTAAAATAAGTAAAAAGTTAGTTTGCAGAAAAAATGTGAACACCAGCAGATGACATACAAAGACTAAAAATGGAGATCTTAACATTGACCCACAGATAACTTACGACTAATTTCTTAACCCAAATTTTACAATAAAGTGCTGTAAATACCCCATAAGAGAAAAAGAAAAAAATTCAGACTTCTTTTCTAGTATAAAGGGAGAACAAAAAGCTTTATATAGATTTTCCAAATCAGATTGAGAAGGGGAAGGAGATGTAGAAGGGATATGTGTATTTCCCATAAACTTTAAGACTGTGAGCTATATTATTTATGATTTTTCCAGCCTCTCTCTCTCGGGCAAAGATAATCCCCATATTCTTAAAGATTTCATCACATACACAGCAACGGAGAGGGATCAGAATTTCTGATAGGCTTCCATTTCTGATTCTGGACAAGTAAAATTTTTTAAAAAGCTTTCCCTAAATTTCCATTATGTGCTAGGAATTGTTGTAGGTGCATGGAAAGAAATACCTCAGTGAGGCAGTCTTGGCCCCTAGGAGGCTTATATTCTATTAGCTTACATTCTAATATTAAATATTGAAGTTGAATTCTTGATCACTAGAGATCCCAGAAGTTATTGAATTGTCTTCACCTACAGTATACAGACTGTCTCTATAATACAGTATTGCATTGCACTACCTAAATTGTTCCCCAGTTATATTAAATATTTATGTTTTACTTGGCCAATTCAATAAATATTGAGAAAGTTCAATATGCGAATGAATTTCTAATTCCTTTCATGTAAATATGATTCTTTAAATATTAAATATAATCTAGATGGAAAAATATGGAAGTGTTGATCCTTAGAAATGCAAGTGGCCATCCTACCTCTCACCTTCCATCCTTCCC
Organism: Monodelphis domestica; assembly: GCF_027887165.1. NCBI lineage: Eukaryota > Metazoa > Chordata > Mammalia > Didelphimorphia > Didelphidae > Monodelphis > Monodelphis domestica. The sequence goes on from NC_077234.1 coordinate 58,771,214, forward strand.
TATTACTGTTGAGGTAACTCATCCTCCTAGTCCCTTAGTCTTATAACCTGGAGTCATCCTGGATTCCTCATTATCTCTTGCTCCTACTAATCTGTTGTCAACACTGCTAACACTAGTGAAGACCTTCATCCCCTCATGCCTAGACTATTGCAATAGCCTGATTGTGGGGCTGCTTGGCCCCACTCCAATTCTCCATTCAATCACTAAAGTGATTTTCCTAAGTATAAGTCTGATGATGTTACTCAGCTCTGCCCTCCCACCCCCAGCTAAATCAGTTCCATTGGCTTCCTGTTGTCTCCAGGATCAAATACAAAAATGATTCATTCAAAGACCTTCATATCCTAACTCCCTCCTACCTTTCTAGTCTTCTTAAATCTTATTCCTGGACATATACTCTTCCAACCAGTAACACTGATCCCTCAAACAAGACCCTTCCATCTTTCTGCTCTGGGCATTTTCTCTATCTTCTATGTGTGTAACACACTTGCACCTCTGCTTTTACTAATGACCCCTTTGGCTTCCTTTAAGTCCCATCTAAAATACCACCTTCTACAGGAAGCCTTTTCCAACACCCCTTAGTTCCAGTGCCTTCCCTTTTTAACTATTTCCTATTTATTCTTTACATAGTTTACTTTGTATATATTTGTTTATACCTTGTCTCCCCATTTAGAGCATTAGCTCCTAGAAGGCAGGGACTGTCTTTTGTCTCTTTTTGACCCTCATTGCTTAGCACAGGTCCTAGGATATAGGTATGTAATAAATATTTGATTTTTTGACATCATAGATCTATCTCAGTGATTAAAAAAATAAGATGCTCAAGCCATAAAACTCCACCTTTTCTTAGTGATCCCATTATCTAAATGTAAAAAGGCTCATCATTCTTTTCAACTAATCCTTTTTGATTATTTGGGAGCTGCTTCAAAATGTTTTCATTATTTCCTTCTATCAGTTTTTATAAGATCATATGTTTAGTATTGGAAGGGATCTTAGGGGTCATCTGGTCAAAATTCATTATTTTATAGATGAGGAAACTGAGGTCCCAAGAGTTTAGATTACTTACCAAGGTCACTCAGAAAGGAGGTAATAGAGTTGGTATTCAACCCTGGTTTTCAGTCTCCAAATCCAATGCTTTTATCCCTATATCATATAATTTCTCAGAAAATTATTGATACTATTTTAATTTATAACATTTTAACTAATCTTGTAAAGCCATCTGACCTCCAATTTAATTTTTAAGTACTTCACTATTATTGTGACTTCGTTATTTTGAAATTTAAAATCCTCAGGAATTTTCTTGTTTTCCATCTTGATTCTCTCACTCCAATAATGTATATATCCCTGAGGATGTTAGTTTCTTCTCATTTGTATGATAAAATATTCCAGGAGCACAATATTTTGAAGCCCTTTTTTAAACAAATATTGGTTAGAATCCAATATTTTTACCCAGAAGACTGCAGTTGAATATGAAAAATTATATGTATTTCTTCATTAACGTACATGATTTCAGGTAGGTTTTTATAATTATATTTACTTTGTATTCTAAACTTTACATTTTCATTCTCATTTGCTTCCCTGCCTGCAATGTTGTTTCAAATCTCTTGGCTTCCTTCAGTGAGCCTTGAGAAATTGTTTTTCTTTCTAGCAATTTTTCCTTCTCTCTGAAATATTTGCTGTTGTTGTCCTGTGATTGCATGCTCCTTTATGCCTTGAAATAAACCATTCTATCTGTACTGCACAATTCTCTCTGCAGTATACTGCATATATAATAGGAAAATATACTACTTTTGAAACAAAGAATTTTAAATATCATTATATGACTCCCACCTCCCAGGAGTAGGGAGGAATTGGTTTGCTTTGTCCTTGTGGATAAGAGTGAGAGGAAAAAAACTCCCTCTTTGGAAATGGAAACATGATTTAATCCATGATTTGAGACAATGAACTAGAGCCTTTGTCAAGTCAAGCCAAATTTCACTAGGATTACTTGAGCCAGGGAAAAAGTGGGAGGTGGGAACCAATTCTCAGACAAATCTGAAGCCGTGGAAATTAGTATGGGGTCAGGAAAAACCATCATACCAAGAACCATGTCAGGGTATCCCCAACATCTGTCCTATATAACTTTCTTGTCTAAGACGGTATTCTTTTAAGGCAGCATCTCCCTGTTTCTTTTAGAAATGTTTTCTTGCTTATATACTTTCCAGGTTTGTTATTGGAACAATATCTTTAAATATTGTTGCATTTCTCATCCTAAAGTAAGACCTTTAGGCAGATGGCATAGAATTGTAGAAGACTGGCCTTGGAATAGGAATTCCCAGTTTCATATCTTGCCTCCAATAAGATGTGGATCCACAGTTTCCATCAACCTCTTGTTGGACATATTAAATTCCATGTAGAGGTTCTCCTTCAAGACCTGTGGTGTCTTTGGTATGGCAATTCCTTCTCTAAACTCAGATCCCAGCTCCTCTCTAAATTAGTAGAGGGTCCTTGAGAGGTACCCTTAGCAATAGTTTCATTAACTATAATTGGCCTTTATCAATGTAGCTAAGGTGTTATTGATAAAAGTGGCAAACTGACAGTTGTAACTGAAATTAGAATTGCCAGTGGATCTATGCTCTAGGAATGATGAATTAATTTTCCTCACAAGGTCCTACACAGTTTCCTTAAGACTTGTAATGTCTTTCTGTATTTTGCACTCTTAATGGAAGGTAAACACTCTGGGGGGATGTTGGATGGACAACTCATTACCATTGAATGTGCTCTGTCTGAATCACTAATGGTAATTGTGGGGCAAAAGAAATTGGCATAATACCAGTCTTCTTTTCCCAATGTCATAATGTTAGTCCTTCAGCTAAAGGGATCATTGTGGATGACACTTCTTGCAAGAAGCATGTTGCCTAGGAATTCTCAAACTTGAGGAAGCTTCCAAAGTTGGTGTTGCCCCACCTCCCATTTCCTTTCTTTGACTTGAGGGATAGGTACTATGGTAACACTGTTAGAGTGTTATCCCCCCTTCCATACACAGGCGTTTAGGGTTCAGGTACACTATTGACATACTCCTTCTCTTTTTGAAGCACCTGCCTGCTTTTACATTGTCCTTCTGTAGGAAGTAAATTATTTCATTATCATTGTCTCAGCTGACACAATCTCTTGGATTGAGAGAGTCTACCATAGGGAATTCTTAAATCAGGCTAAAGGTACGGGTCTGAAAACACAATTAAATTCTTTGAAAGTAAGTCATGTTTATATAAAACAATACTATATTACATCTTTTCCTCATGAGATTACATCCACTCAAGATCAAAAATTCTATTTGACTTGGTCAATTTAAGACCAAAATAAATCAATTCAGTTTTTAAAGCATCACTCATGTATGTATTACATATGTAATAATTTATTTTTCTCTATTCGTTTATTGATTAAACTATTTCTCTTATCTATCCATTTATTCTTCTATCTCTATCTAATTTATCCATTTATTTATTATTTTATCAATTCATTTATCCATTCATCTATATCTTATCTATCCATTTTTTAACCTATCTTTTTGTATATATCTGTTTATCTGTCTATATCTGTGAGAGAAATCAAACAATGAGTCGATTGAAGGAATTTTTCACTTTTCATTTGGTGGAGCTGACATTCTGTAGGTTAACGAAAAAAGCTCTTTGCATGGGACAGGATTATTGGAACTGGGATATTATATACCCTACTTTTGAAATTATTCTACTTGAAAATTTCCCAACAAAAGATAATAAAACTAATAGTGCTATCAAATGGTGATTGGCAAATTAATATCTTCTTTTCAGAGGAAAATAGCTTCTTGTTATAAAGGATGGAATTGTATCTCTTGCTTAGTAGTAAAATCACCACTCAGAGAATGTCACATCTTTTAGAAACCAATTGCAGGATAATTTATTGGTCTACTTTCCAAACTTTAATGCTGGAAGCTTCACAAAATTCCTAGCTGTGCCAGCTTTTGTGTCTCCATACAAAAAAATAGTAAGTCTCTCCTGCCAATGTGTATGGTAGATAGAGGAAGTGAATTTGTGTTTGATCCATCTGTTCCCCACACAGCCATCTACATTTACTATCACTAGGAGTGCTGAGTGAGAAGGGCGAGATGGGACTCAAGCTGAGATCGGGAAATTAAACAGGAAGCCGATAGACACATAATATGAACAACATCCTAAAAAGTGTGTTTCTTTTCATTTCTGAGGTGTCAGTGATTTGTGTTCATCTCAGGCCATTTTTTAAAGCATCAATCAAAGAACAAGTTGAACCTGGAGCAAGTAACATTTAACTGAAGAATATTTAAGAAAACATCTTAAAGTGAAAGCTTGCTTTGCATCAATTGGACATTCTCCTCATTCTTTTCCATCAAGCCAACTAGCTAGTAGAACAAGTTCTGTTTTTTTTTTTCATTTTTCATTCTTTATTTAATTAATTAATTTAGAATATTTTCCCATGGTTTCATGATTCATGTTCTTTCTCTTCCTTTCTCCTTTTTCCTGTAGCTGATGAGCAATTCCTTTGGGTTTTAGTAGAACAAGTTCTGATCAGTACCCTTCAAAGCCAGAGTCTCATAAAACTCAGAGCACCACCATGTTCTCCTGTCTGCTATGCCTCCTCTGTGTATTTGACCATAATCCTAATGTGGAAGGTTGGGCATCCAGGAACATTGTTTTTCTGCTTGGGGACAGCCTCTATGTTAGCATTAGTTAGATATTGTTGACCCAGTTGGTGTGGGATGTTTCAAATCTTCATTAAAATTTTGTCTTAAACCAATCTTATTTTGGACTTATGATCAGTTTTGTCAACTCCATTAGAAACAAAAATGGGGCCTTTAAATTATAACTTTGTACATTTATATATACTTTATACATTTTAATTATTATTTTAAATATAACTTTTTATAATTGGATTGCTTTTTGATTATAACTTAAAAGATGCATTAGGAGACCATAGAGAACGAATTGTTTCTAGCACCCTTTATACTCTCGACTTTCTTTGAGGCATCTTAAAAGTCTGTTCTTGAGCTGAGGTACTTAAAACTCTTGTACATTTATATGTTTTGAGTAAATTGGCCAAGTTCTGGTGGATTATTATTTACCGGTTGAGGAAAATTTTGATCTGTAGGGAATATATCTTTCTGCCTTTCTTTTTCTAAAACTTGACTTTGAAATGATTAAAAACAATTTAGTAATGACATTGACAGAATATTTGGACATAGTCATTACTTAATAAAAATAAGCCAAAAATATTTTTTAAAAATCATACCAAAGTTTGGGGAAATATTTTTAACCCTTAAAGGATTTCATCATATAGAAAGTACTATATAAATATAAATATCATTATGATTACATATACTAACATAAATATTTACAAAATACCTTAAGAGAACCATTGAGAGATTTCAGGGGATCTGTAAAGTTAGATGGGAAGCAGATGACACTTTATTTTCACTGACTTGTAATTCAAACTTAGAATTTCCTTCAATTATTTGAAAACATTTTTTTTTTGAGAAAAGATTCATAGGCTTCACACACAGAGTGATACAAAAAAAGGTCAAGAACCCCCATCTTAAGGTTTACAAATTCTTTCCTTACACTAACTCTGTGAAGCAAGTAGGGGAAGCATTACTATCCCCGTTTTATAAGGGAGAGAACTGAGATTTAAAGACAGTGAAACAGTTAACTTTTCCATTGTGCCCCAGGTAGAAAGGATCAGGTATAATAGTCACAATCATAATCATGCTAATAGGTTATATTTGCAAAGCACTTGCTACACTCCAGCCATGTGCTAAGAACTTTCAAATTATTCTTAATTTGAGCCTCCCAACAATCCTAGGAGGTAGGTACTATATTATCTCCATTTTACAGATGAGGAAACTGAGATATATGGGTGAATTGACTTGTCCAGTGTCACACAGCTAGTAAGTATCTTGAGGATGGATTTGAACTCTGGGTTTTCTGACTCTAGGACCAGGGTTCTCTCACTGATCCACCTAGCTGCCCCAAATTTGGGGATCTGAGGTGGGACTTGCATGCACATCCAATGTATCACAGGACCATGTGGCTTCCCTTTTCTTTGGATTTTGTGACATCTATGGAAACTCTGCATATAACTGATAAAGGGCAGAATATATATATATATATATATATATAATATAACATAATATATATATATATATATATATATAAATTTTTTTCCCTTTACAAGGTCTTAGTTTGTCTACTGGGAAATATATTTGGATTCTTAAAAAAGGAAAAAATCCCTCTTTTGTTTCCTAGAATATTCTGGACCATCTTGTGAAGAGAAAGTAGATCCATGTGCCTCATCGCCCTGCCAGAATAATGGGACATGCTATGCTGATCGGGCTCACTTTACCTGCAGCTGTAGTGCAGGCTTCACTGGCTCCACCTGTGCCCAGCTGATTGACTTCTGTGCCCTGAATCCTTGTGCCCATGGAACCTGCCGCAGTGTTGGGACAAGCTATAAGTGTCTCTGCGATCCTGGTGCGTACATGTATTGGAGATGTTTATTATTATTGTTAGCCCCAACTTTTGATTTTTTTTTAATGTAGGGTACTCCTGCATAAGGAAATTTCTCTTAACAATGCAGATTTGTACCTGTTTTTTAGAAGAGTGGATTGAGGTTTAGTGATTTGTCCAGGGTCACATAGTCAGAAGCCAAATTTGAACCCAGGTTTTCCTGACTTTAAGACCGTCTCTCAATCTACCAATGCTTTTAGAAGTAATCAAGGTAGATAGCAGAGCTATACGGGAATTCAGTCAGGCATTTAATGGGTGATTAATGTTTTTTTTTTTAATTTCCAAAAAGATTCCAAGTTTTTTAGTGTTCTGAGGTTCACAGGACTGAAGTAGCTTCAGAAATCTTCACTTAAATTTTAAATTTAAATTTAAAACATTTTACTTTATATAAATTACTTAACACACATTTTTCTTTTCTGTTCTTTAAAACATGGTGTGGGGTAGAGGGTTGAGGGATGGCTTAATCCTGCCAGCAGTGCAATCTCATGTCCCCAAACCCTTGTAGTCATGGACTTCCAATAAATGTGCCAAGTAAGCCCTTCTGCTGTAGTGAAATTGTTCTCCCTTGTTTGGTCCTCAGTGGATATAGGAAACCACTGTTTACCATGCCTGGTATATATATATATATATATATATATATATATATATATATAAACATCCCATCATGTCCACTCTGGTATGTGCCTGTTGGGGGAAAAAATTCTGAGAAAGGAAAAGCTACAGGGAAGTGTAATACCCTCGTCTTCTGGGAACTTCCAACACTGCGATCAGTGTGTGTGTGTGTGTGTGTGTGTGTGTGTGTGTGTGTGTCCATTGTGACTGGAAAAGATGACACAGAACTTTGCTGTATTTTTTTCTAAACATGGGATGACTCACCTTTTCCAAGCACTACTCTGAATGTCATAACCTGGAATCATTTCCCACAGAGATGCTCTGATCTCCAACCCTCTTTGGAGGCAATTTCTACCCTTCTATTAGGAACTTGCTCTGTCTTCCTTAGCCATCGCCTGGGAGCTAGCTATGCTTTCTTGATGAAGTCTTCAGAGAGAAGGAGCAAATATCAGAATACTAGTTAACTCTCAGTCTCTCCATTTCTTTTCTAAGATTTATAAAATTTTTACTTATATTTAATTTATAGGGGTGTTCTGGCATAGTGGAAAAGGGGATGGATTTGGAGTCAGAGGACCTGGGTTCAGTGCCACTTTCTACCTGGAAGGGGGATGGATTTGGAATCAGAGGACTGGTTTCACAGTTACTTCGTATCTGAGTGACCTTTGACAAGTCACAGCCTCTCTGAGCCTCTATTTTCATATCTGCAAAATGAGGGGGTTGGACTAGATGGCCCCTGGGATTTCTTCCAGCTCAAATTTCTGATTCTATGAATTGAATCTTTTAAAATAATTCAATTTGTTTTTTTCTTTTGAAAAAAAAAAACAACAAAACCTTTACCTTCTATCTTAGAATCAATACTGTGGATTGGTTCCAAGACAGAAGAACAGTAAGGGTTGGGCAATAGGAATTAAGTGATTTTCACAGGGTGAAACATCTAGGAAGTATCTGAGGTCAGATTTGAACCTGGACCTTCCATATCTAAGCCTGACTCTCCACTGAGCCACCCAGCTGCCCCCTAAAAACAAGATTTTGTTTTTTTCCTATTTACATGTAAAAACAATTTAATATCTTTTTTAAAAAAATTGAGATCCAAATTTGCTCCCTGTCCCCCTCCTTGTCTTCTTCCCTTTGTAAGATAGTAAACAATTTGATACTGATTTTACATGTGCAGTCACATAAAACATTTTCCCATATTAGTCATTTTGTCGGAGAGATCACAAACAAACAGACAAACAAAAAAAAGAAAGTGAAATATAGTACATTTTGGGATTTATTCATTCTTTCTTGGGAGGGGATAGTATTTTTCATTATGAATCTTTGGGATTGCTTTGGATCACTGTATTGCTAAAAATAGCTAGGTCATTCACAGTTGCTCATCATACAATACTGCTGTTACTGTATACACTGTTCTTGTTCAGCTAACTTCACTTGCATCCATTCATGTAAGTCTTTCCAGGTTTTTCTGAGCTCCTCCTGCTCATCATTTCTTATAGCACAATGACATTCCGTGACAATCATATACCACAACTTACTCAGACATTCATCAATTGATGGATATCCCCTTACTTGCAATTCTTTGCTATAATCAAAAGAACTATGAATATTTTTGTACAAATAGGCCCATTTCACTTTAAGATATAGACCTACTAGTGATGTTTACATGCCCTTTTGTTGAATTTTATTTATTTGTTTATTTTTAATTGAAATCTTTTATTTAATTAATTTAGAATATTTTTCTGTGGTTCCATGATTCATGTTCTTTCCCTCCCTTCATCCCCCACCCCACCCCTATTTAGCCGGCATGCAATTCCCCTGGATTTTATATGTATCATTGATCAAGACTATTTCCATATTCCACATTGATAATTGCAACAGGGTGATCGTTTAGAGTCTGCATCCCCATCGATCCATGTGATCGAGCAGTTGCTTTTCTTCTGTTACATGCCCTTTTAACATAAAATATATTGCTCAGTGATGCCTGTTCAATTGATGCGTGTTGTCTAGTCCTCCTTAGACCTTGCAGTGGAAAAGCACTGCTGTTTTCCCTCCCTCTGCCCCCTGGATCCTCTGCTCACATGTGCCACGTGGTCATTAACAAGCAGTGCTGTAAACAAGGATATGATCACCAAGATTTTCCTCCAGAAACTCAATTTTGAGGGAACAATAATTGAACACGTGAACTGCTTTACCACATGGAAACACCTGAGCTGGGCATTTGTTTGCAAGAATACTTGGGGGAAAAAAGAAAGCTATGGGGTGAGAATCACTTTTTCTAACTTATTTCTACCTTCCATCCAGCTATGCTTGATTTACTTACCCCTTGTAGGTCTCCTTCCCTCCTCTTTCTCCCACTTCCATAAACCCTGTCCTGACCAGACAAAACTGATCTTCACTCTTGTTTTACTTATAGTAATGGAAGTGACTTAAATGGGACAACCAAAATGGTTGGACTGGGAATTGGACTGGGAATCAAGTAAGGCTTATGTTTAAATTCTGCCTGGATTTGCATAGTTGTGTAACTCTTGGGGCATGTCAAAATTTCAATCAAACTCAGTTTCCCTACATGAAAAAATTCAAATAATAACATCTGTAGGACCTACTTCACTGGGTTTTTGTGATCTTAGTAAAGTCACTTAGCCACACTAGCTTAAATTTCTCCATCTGAATAATAACAATAATAATAATAATGATATACTAATAATAACTAGCATTTATAGTGCTTGGGACTTGCAAAGTACTTTACAAATGCCTAATTTTATTCTCACAATAGCCCTGGATGGCTGGTATTATTATCCCCATTTATAGATGAGAAAACTGAGGCAGGTAGAGGTTAAAGGGCTTGCTCAGGGTCACACAGCTAGTAAATACTGAGGTTGGATTTGAACTCAGATCTTCCTGCCTCTAGGTTTAGCACTTTATCCATGTACCTCTTATGTGAAGATTGCTCTAATTCATCTCAGAGATCTTTTGCAGCTCTTAGTCTGTGAAACAATGAGATGAGACCTTGCAAACCTTAAAGTCTTATATTTTTGCACAGTCAGGTACAGGACAGGAGTCTCGTGACATAGACTTCCAAAAGCCATGTTATATGTTACTAATGCGGTTCAGTTGTTTTTTAATTGAGTCCAACTCTTTGGGACCCCATTTGGGGTTTTCTTAGCAAAGATACCAGAATGGCTTGCCATTTCCTTCTGTAGTTCATTTGACAGATGAGGAAGCTTTATCTTAGCAGGGTGAAGTGACTTGTCCAGAGTCACTCAGATAGTAAGGGTCAGAGACAGAATTTGAACTCAGAACCTCCTAATTCAAAGACCTGGCACTCTATGCACTGTGCCATCTAGCTGCCCCAGGTTATAGTAAAGGACACTAGTAAAAAAGCTTTAAAATGCCCCCCCCCCCAGTTTCATACTATCCCAGAAACTGCCTTTAGATCAGGCATTGTATGAGAAAAATGCACCTGAACATCTGGTCTGAATTTCCATTTTAAGAGGTGACGATGACAAGCCTCTCAATGTACCATTTCTGGTCTTAATCTCTTGGAGCATGTAATTGCTTTACCACTCTTTTGCATAATAGAAGAATCCCATGAGAATAGGTTAAATTGGGTATCAAGCTAGAGAGCAACATGCATAGTCATCTTTATGGATCACTAACACATCCAATTCCATAAAGGGGCAGCAGCCTGGAATCATCTCAGGCTGATAATTATTCTACATCTGACATACCCCCAAAATGCCTTTTGGATTCCAGAACATTAGATCTGCCGTGTCCTCCCTTTTTCAAACTGAATTTTCAGGTTATTGAATGAAAGATTTTGATGAGATTTTAATATTAAGTAATAAAATGTTGGTGCTGTATAATCATTTGAAGGTTCTCTCAAATAGCCACATTAATGAATGGGCAATGCATATTCTCAAAAAATTACAGATTGAAAGTACATCGACTTAAAAAAAATACAGATTATTATCTCCTGGCCCTGAGACTCAGGACTGAAATGTATACGACTTATGAGCACAAATTTCATATCCAGGCTGTGGTTTGCATCTGATTGTCTGTATGGCAGGCATTTGAAATGAAACGGCAGATATTTGGAGAACAAATTCCATGGCCAGTGCTCTACAGGATACCCTTAAACTGTGGGCATATAAAACAGAACCAGAAATGTGAAAGGCATGATTTATTTTGTAAGGGAATGGAAGCATCCATTAAATGTCTTATGTGCCACGTGTTTTAAAATTATTATTCCATTTGTTACTCCCAATAGCCCTGAGAAAAGGATGCTATTATTATCCCTATTTTATAGTTTGGGAAACTGAGGCAGACAGAAATTAAGTAACTTGCCTGAGGTTACACAGCTAGTAACTATCTAAGGCTGGATTTAAACTCATATCTTGCTCATTCCATGCCTGGCACTATATCCATTATGCCACCAAGTTAGTAAATGTGGAAATGCCTGAGAAAGGAGAGAAAGAGCTGAGAATCAATTTCTTTTTTTCTCTCTCTCTTTTCTCTCTCTCTCTGCCTCTCTCCTCGCTCTCTCGCTCTCTCTGTCTCTCCTCGCTCTCTCTCTCTCTCTGTCTCTCTCTCTCTCTCTCTGTCTCTCTCTCTGTCTCTGTCTCTCTGTGTGTGTCTCTCTCTCTCTCTCTCCCTCCCTCCCTCCCTCCCTCCCTCCTATCTCTCTCTCTCTCTGCAATTCTCTTCCACTTTTCCCATCCCTGTTGATTTTCTTGATTATGTGAACTTTTAGTAACAACCCTAAAAGGGGCAAGGGCTCGGCAAATGGGATTAAGTGATTTATCCAGGGTCACATAAAGTCTTTCAAGGGAGGGTTAAAGCTATAACTGTAAAAAATGTTTTTGGAGAGGGTTAAATTTTTTTCTTGTGAGAGGAACCTGTATCTGTGATTCATTGCTAAAGAGAATGCCCAATAAGAAAATTCCCTCTACCAATAAAGATTGAAAGCTGGCATCTTCTCCACAACACAGAGCCTTAGAGGGTTTACTGGAATACTGGGAGATTAAGTCACTTGCCCAGGGTCACTACATCAGAGGAGGCATTTGAATCCAGATCTTCCCACCTCTGGGGCCAGCTCTTTATCCACTATTATTGCCTTTGGGATTTCTTCATTTCTGCAAATTGATCATTTGGATATTGTATTCCCAGTACCTATCATAATGTCTGACACACGGTAAACATTTGATAATTCCTGGTTGAGTTAGATTCTCCATATTTTTTGAAGAAGAGTGGCTTTTGAATAGCTCCTGGCTCCCCAAAGCTACATGGCAGGGGTAGGTGCAATGGTAGTAACCAAGCAACTTCAGAGAAGCTCCCGTGGACTCTTTCTTTCCTCTCTCTGGTCCTCACTTTCCCCAATTGCAAAATATGGGAAGCATCAAGATCTCTTTCAGTTTTAAATCTATTAATCTGGTGTTCTTAACATCACAGAACAAAACTGTTTTAAGTTTCAAAGACTATATGCTAAAAAGAAAAAGGAGAAAGTTTTGCTGATCCAGCACCATCATCTAGCATGGCGCTGCTCATGTGGTCAGGCCATCTGGATATAGTCATCATAAAAAGCAGGTAACACATTAGATTTCTTCATAGGGAAGGATGGGTTTTCTTTTTCCTTCTCAAAGGACTTCACATGTGCAAAGCTTCAGGAATTTGCACCGGGGTCATTCCCCTTTTTGCACTCTAGCCACATATGCCTGTGTAAAAGGACTAGCCAGGTCATTCCTTGGTTTCCCTTGCTAGAAATTTGCAGAGGCCATTGTCTTCTTCACATGGAGCACACAGTTGGTGGCTCAGATCTCCCACTATTTAATGAGATCCTTCTGGCTAAGTTCTAATGCCTATTGCACTGCTGGACAGATGGGAGATTTTGGCTGTATCAAGAAACAGTGGCTAGGCAATGGATTTATGATTGCCTTTGCCCTCGTAGCTAAGCCTAGGGGGCATCTTGTCCAGTGTAGTGAACACTCCATCCCTTCTCCTAAGCAGATTGTCGAGGTGTAAGTTTGCCAGATTCTAGGCAGAGGTTAATGACATCCTTTGCTTCTCCTTCATATTGTCCTTGAAGCAGGCAGCAGCAAGCTTCAAACATCTGTTCTGTCTTCAGATTCTGATCAGGCCATTCAAGTCTGGCCACTGGCCACTGTAGAGAGCAGCTTGAGTTTCAAATTCTTGCCTTTGCTTTTAAGGTCCTAAATAGTTTATTACTGACCCAACTGAAAGACTATAGCTCTCTTCTTTCTATATACCCCTTAACAGAATATGCATGACTCACTATATTTGCTTCAAGCCTGCTTTTCTAGTTTTTTCCCCTCTTATTTCCCAGAGATGTGGATCCCTGAAGTATTTGATCCATTCCAATTCCATTCCATTTAACATGTTTTTTTTTTTATTAATTCCTTGCTATATGCAAGGCACTGGGCTAGGGACTCAAAGACTGACTACAAAGTCTCTGCCCTCAAGGAGCATCCATTATATTATGGGAGTATAAGTATATTCATGATTATGTGAGAAGAGAGAGAACAACTATCAGCTAGGGACATGAGAAAAATTTGCCTTCTCGAGGTGCCACCGAAGCTGAGCTGAGAAGGAAGCCAGAAAAGCTAAGAGGTGGAAGTGAGGAGGGGTATATTGTTTTCTTTGGAGAATCATTGGAGGTGTGGAGAATAATCAAGGGGTCAGAGGCAAGGGATACAATAAAGGGTTTTAAGAAATACAAGTAATTGAGTTTGGCTGTTATATAGAATAGGGAGAGAAGGAGGAGGAGGAGGAAGAAGAGGTAGAAGGAGGAGGAGGAGGAAGAGGAAGAAGGAGAAGAAGGAGGAGGAGGAGGAAGAAGAGGTAGAAGGAGGAGGAGGAGGAAGAGGAAGAAGGAGAAGAAGGAGGAGGAGGAGGAAGAAGAGGTAGAAGGAGGAGGAGGAGGAAGAAGGAGGAGGAGGAGGAAGAAGAAGGAAGAGGAAGAAGAAGTAGGAGGAGGAAGAAGGAAGAGGAAGAAGAAGGAGAAGGAGGAGGAGGAGGAAGAGGAGGAGGAGGAAGTGTCTAAAGGGAAAACCATGCTTTTTATTTGAATGGCTCATCTTAAATGTTGTGTTCAAGGTTGGCTTCCTTCTTCGAGTCCGGGTTAAAACTCTTATCTCCTCCAAGTTGTCTGATTTTCCTTCTTTCTTATCCTTCTCCTCTGCTGATTACCTCTATCTACCTTATCCTTGTCTCCATTTGGTCTGTACAGTTCTTTGGATGTTGTTCCATTAGACTGTGAACTCCTTGAGGGCAAAGCCTAATTTTTGCCTTTGTATCCCTCTAATACAGTCCCTGACAGAGTAGGCATTTAATCAATGTTAATTGACAGCTGCTTTCCTGCCTTTATTGTTCCTGTGACCATCTTCTGAGAGTGCTTCATTTTATCCTTGACCTTGAGAGGTGAAATTGAGAATAGTAAAAAGAACACTAGTTTGGGATTCTGAGATCCTAGGTTCGAATCTCCTCTTTAAAATTTACTACTTGTGTGACCTTTCTACCTGGATGACAATATATGATTTCTCTATCACTCGTCCCTCCCCTCTCACTTTAGTTTCCTCATCTATAATAAAAGGGTGTTGTCTCATGGCCCCTGAGGACCCTTCCAGGTTTAGATCTCTGGTCCCTGGTTTTCTTTGACTTTCTTCTTTCATTTCTTTATTCAGTTTTTATATTATTTTTATATATCATTATATATTATACAAAATATATTTATATATAGAATATAATATATGTCATATATATTTATATATAGAATATACATCCTATAATAAATGCATAAAATATAATATAATGTATTCGTTATAGGATACCTTTGGCATCCTAACACCCCAGTATTTAACCACACAAGCTATCCTTGGTCAGCATTCACACTCCGAGGGATCACTCGATCGTTCAAGCTGAGTTCTTCGGAGCTTCAAGAATTGTCCAACAAAACAACCAATACCTCTACCATGATGCAGAATACAGCCCAAGCCTCTACCATGTTTTCAACTGTCTTTATATGTTAAAATTTGTGATAATCTCAATAAACAGAAACCTCACTGTGGGGAAAAAGAAAAGATCACTTGATCTCTCAGACCTTCCTGTTTCGAGGCGTTGTCCTGCCATTCATTGTTGATAGTATGACATCTGCCAGGATCAGTTTTCTGTGAAGGTGAAGAGCAAGATTGGAGACTGACCTGCATGCCTTATCTTTTTAGAGCCTTTTAATTTGGACTGTTGCTTAATTCCTTATTGATTGGAAATTTGTGCGAAAGTTTGGGAAAAGGCAGACTGGATTTCTTGATTTGGTTTTCTCTGTCCTCGTTTCTGAACTTGCTGTTTTGAAGCATACGGCTGAAGTCTCTCCTAATTCACCCACTTTTCTGTGTGTCCTGTTGGGGACGATTCCAGGCTCTATGCAAGGTTAGCCCTGAAGGACATTGATAGATGATGACCTCAATCTCTTTCCAACTTTCTCTCCACTTATAGACAATGCACTGACTTCGTAGCACTGTGCTGAATATGCTTTTTTAAATAAAGTATGGCTGGGCTCCACTTTTAGGTATCTGCTCTGCTTTGCCATGGAGTCTAGTAGAAGTTCTGTGTTATTTTGGTGGCTATCTGCTTCATTTTGACTTTACCCAGAGTGTGTGGGTAAGAGTGGCCATCAAAAGGCTTCATTTATTTAGAAGGGAGGTCTAAAGAGTATTTGTTGTTGTTGTTGAGTCATTTTCAGCTGTATCTGACTCATTATGATCCCATTTAAGATTTTGTTGGCAAAGATCCTGAGGTGGTTTTCCATTTCCTTCTCCAGCTCTTTTTACAGATGAGGAAACTGAGGCAAACAGGGTTAAGTGACTTGCCCAGGGTCACACAACTAGGAAGTATCTAAGACCAGATTTGAACTCAAGAAGATGAGTCTTCTTGACTCTAGACCTAGTATTCTATGTACTGTGCCATCTAGCTGCCCAACTGAAAAGCATTTAGAGAAAGTGAATTCCAAAAAAGAGCTGACCTTACAAATAGGTCAGATTTCTTTACCTTTTTGCTAATGCCTCGAGGCTCTCCATTCAAGTTTCCTTGCTATGGCTCAAACCTTTGTGCTGTTAAAATTTAAATGGCCCTGGGAGAAAGGAGAGATTAAATCTTATTGAACCTTTATGTTTTTGTGCAAATGACTTTTTAAGATGATTTCCTGAGAATAGATTTTGCCAGAAAAAGGTCCAAAGAGAATATGCCGATGCTAGATGTCTAAAGGGAGAGAATGGTCCTGGAAGTGCAATCATACTTCATAAATAGGAAGCGGTCTTATTTAATTCAACTCAATTAGCTTCAATCCAATAATCATTTATTAATCACCTACTATGTATAAGGCACAATGCTATCTGCTAGGGAAACAGAGGTCAACAAAGAAATTGTCCCCATTTCCAAGGACCTCACATTTTCCTGTGAGCACAAAATGCACATGGATAAATATAACATATATATATATAGATATAGATACTAAATAAATACAAAGTAATATCCAAAGAGAATTCTGTAACAATTGAAGGATGGGGGGTATGTGGGTTTGAGCTATATCTGAAAGGAAACCAGGGCAATGAGGTAGTGCAGTGGATAGAGCACTGGGTCTAGAATCAGGAAGACTCATTTTCCTGAGTTCAAATCTGATCATAGCCACCAAAGGCAAGTCATTGAACTCTGTTTGCCTCAGTTTCCTCATCTATCAAGTGAACTAGAGAGGGAAATATCAAACTATTCCAGTATCCTTGCCATGAAAAAAGATTCAGACATGACTAAAATGACTAAACAACAACAACTTAAAGTAAAATAGCAATTATAAGAGGTGGAAGTGAGGAAGGAAGGAATTTTAGGTCCCCAATTGGGAGCCGCCTGAAAAAGACATGGAGGCAGGAGATGGACTGTCCAATGGAAAAAAACAGCCAACTCCAGGACTGGGGAAGCTTTGCCTCTGACTTTACAGGTTAAGCTTCTCCAGTTCCCCAAGAATCCCAAGTAGTAGCAACGGGCACAATAAAAACTACGCTTTTGATATTTCACTGCTGCCCGACCTCCTGGGTGAGCAGATGTATTTTTCTGGAGGCCACTTTTAATAACCTCTCTGTAGATACAGTCAGTGTAGAATATAGGCTTGGCTCTACTTAGAGGGCACAGATCACATTTTATGTCCTCTGAAGTTTTCTCTGGAAGCCAGTTTGCTTCCAGGTGAAGTTCAGGTTGTTAATTTTCTCTATAAAGTTCTTTGTGGCTTAAGCCCTGAATATCAGAGTCCTGTACTGTCTAGGTTTCCCACTGTGGGCTTGGAGCTGGCAAGGCTGACATCTTTTCAAGTGAAAAGCTTGTAGTTTCTCATGGATATTCACAAGAAGCTTGTTCCACTTCACGCCAATATATTAACTTGGCTCCAATTTTAACTAAGGAATACTAATAGACTAATGGAGGAGGAGCAAAATATTTCTAAAGGCAACTGAATTGTGACTTCAAATATCCCCGACTTATTTAGTGCAAAACAAACTAGCCCAGAAAAAGAATCGATCATCTGCATTAAGGATGTCACATATCTGAGTGCTAGCTGCTGCTGTTTATTCCCCTGGAGCCTAAATGGGAGGACTCCTCATGGACTGGTGAAAAGTCTGGGCAGCTGGATCAAATAGGTGGAGAAAGGAATGAATTATTCAGCTTGCAAATCTCAGTGCAGATTCTGGTTTCTTTGTGTGCATGGGATGCTTGAAGAAATTCTGATTGGGGAAAAGCCTGTGATGTAGGTGAGGAAGAGGACAGTAGTGACCCAAGTCTGCAACCCTACCATGGCCCCATATGGGTGCCTTCTTCCATTATGTCAGGTAGCAGCTATTAATTTTTGTTTGTTTGCTCATTTCTATTGTCTCTGAAATGAAGCCTGGGAGGAATTTTAAGTAGCTCCTGTTAGCCCAAATGTGTCTAGCTGGTTGACTGCTTAGTTTCTGTATTTTATGGTCAGTTTATTTTTCTGCTTGAGGGCTATGATGAGCGTGCCGCCATATTTCTCATTTGCCATTAGCACATGGTTCTCACTGAAGTTGACATTGCAGAATGAGACCTTGGAGATCATGGAATCCAACCCGCTCATTTCACAAATTAGGAAATTGAGGGCTGAAGAGGTAATGTGACTTATTCAAAGTCACAGACACCAAATGATAAAGGAAAAATTAGAACTTGATTTCATTTTCGCCCATTGGCTACTATAGCTGAAGAAGAAAGGGGTCATGCTATAGGAGTCATGTGCTTTGCTGTGACATAGTGATTTTTTTAAAGGTCAACCCAAATCATACAAAACTCTATAAAGCACTAACATTACTTAAACACTTATTTTCAAGTGGATTGATGTGACTTCATTAATGTCACTTCCAACATAGCAAATTCCTGCCCTTCTTGAGTGACTCTTATTCATGTCAACCAGACAATCAACCTACAGACATTCATTAAACACCTACTAAGTGCAAATTAGGTGCTAGGTATCAGGGGAGACAACATGAGGAAATATATATATATATATATATATATATATATATATATATATATATATATATATATATATATATATATAAACTCATCCCAGTAGTCAACCCAATGTCCTGGGAGTCTTCCTTAAAGTCTCTTGACATCAAAATGTACCAGTGGAGCATCAATGATTCCTTACTCTTGCTATGAGATTGCACCTTCTTCCTTTTAAATTGCAGATTTCTTCCTTTCTTTTTTTTTTAACCCTTCTGTCTTAGTTATATTTTCTCCTTGTACATTTATTGTGCTTCTGGCATAAGCTTATTGGCTCTCATTTGAGGCTGGTGGAAGTCTTTGATTAGAATAGGTTTCTCTCTGTAAAGACATACACACATTTATAAACATGCACATATAGGATACAATTATTTTTTTCTAGTTGTGATGACTTGAAGTAAAAGCAAAAACGATTTTGCCACAGTACCTACTTCTGGTTTTATAACCACAGATTTGCAGCTTTTGAAAAGGAATAAATAACTATATTTTATATATATATATATATTATATATATATATTTATATGTCATGCTTTAGCTGTCAAAGGAGGCTTTTAAAAATAGAGCACTTTAGAAAGCTAGTAAAGGCTGAGTTATCCCTTTTGATGCATTAATAGAATAGCAGATTGATTGTGATTTCCAGCTTTCCAAACTTTCTCCATTTCCCTTCCCCCCTCATCCTACCAAATGGACTTTTTCAGAATGCTGGTAAGAATACAGCGAGTTTTCCATTTGGCTTTGAGGCAAGGACTCATACACATGTAGCACAGCTATGAAAACACAACCACTGAATTTGCTTCATCTTTGAGGTTTTTTTTTTTTTTTTAAATAGGACAGGGACTGCTGAAAGATAGACCTTGGCTTAAAATAAGTCAGGGGCTGTTGAAGCTCAACTTCTGTCCATAAGTAGAACATTGCAGGTATTTTCTCAAGTGCTTTTTCTTAATTTCACACAATACCCATTGTAGTTAAAATAGGTTGAGAAAATCAGTCCAGTGAGATATGTCAGGGAAGCTTATTAATTTTTGGAGGGAAACACTGAGAACTTTAAGAAAATTACATTTCTGGGCAATCTTTTTCCCAGTTCTTCATTAAACATCAGAGGAATTAAGACTGTAGTACTACCCACCCTGCAGTGGCCTATTTACCTGAGGGTAATACATTTTAATGAGACCATATTCCCCACCAGGGGAAATCATTATAATGAATTCTTTTACCTGCATAGCTATTAAAATATTCAAAATATCTGCATAAAGAAAGTGACATTTTCTTTCCATAGAATAAACTACTCCTTAGAACATTCAAAACCTTTTTGCTATTCATAGTCCATAACAAAATGGAAAACTCTACAGATCAATAATAACAAATTGGGATTTCTTCCTCTTCATACTATGAAAGCAATCCATTTTTATATTTTAAATTTATTAAATGCCCTTGCTATTATTACCCAACCCACTAAGTAAATTTCTATCTGTCATGGCTTAGCAAGGGCAAACTATTTTAGAAAACTAATAAATAATTGATCTGCCCTTGGCAATTCCATCAGTATTTCAAAGAATAACTTCTTGTGGGAAAAATGAAGGTTTTATAAAGATAAAATTAAGAATTTTTGGTTTTTGTGTCTCTAAACATGATTTTGTCCATCTGTTCCTCTCCCTCCCTCCCTTCCTCCCTCCCTTCCTCCCTCCCTCCCTCCCTCCCTCCCTCCCTCCCTCCGTCCCTCCCTCCCTCCCTTCCTTCCTTCCTTCCTTCCTTCCTTCCTTCCTTCCTTCCTTCCTTCCTTCCTTCCTTCCTTCCTTCCTTCCTTCCTTCCTTCCTTCCTTCCTTCCTTCCTTCCTTCCTTCCTTCCTTCCTTCCTTCCTTCCTTCCTTCCTTCCTTCCTTCCTTCCTTCCTTCCTTCCTTCCTTCCTTCCTTCCTTCCTTCCTTCCTTCCTTCCTTCCTTCCTTCTCACAGAGTGAAAATTCTTCCTCTCATGCCATAATGTCAAAGTCTAGACCAAATCATATGACAATGAATAGGGATAAATAAATAGTGATGGACTCCTGTTCTGGGCTAAAACTTCAATGGGGAGGAGGTGTGGTTGGGCAATAGAGATCCAGATGGTTAGCAGAGCTATCAGGAAGCTGAGAGGACTTCAGACAAAGTGAAATGAGGATGGCTCGAGGGACCTGGAGATACTGAGTCTAGAGAAATGAAAAATGAGGAGGGGGGTTGATGTGCTAGCTAGTTTCAGATATTTAAAGATCTATCATGTGGAAGGAGGTATTCAATTTGTTCTAGAGGATGGAAACTAGAAGCAATGGGCAGAAACTCTCAAGATAGAGATATCACTCCATTATAGACAAAAATATAAGACGACCATGTCAAGAATAATAGTTGCCCTATTGATGGTGGTCTTCTTTGTCAGAGATGTTGTAAGAGGCATCCCTGTTTACGTAGGTGACCTTTGAGGTCCCTTCCAACTTGGAGGCTGGGATTCTAGGATTCGTAGGTGAAAACTACCCTCTAGTGGCCAAAAGAAACATTTTTTAAAAGTCACATTAATCACGAATGATTTTAATAAAATGATGAGACTGATTCTCTTGGGTTCCTGGTTAACTGCCCTGAATTAATTTGCCAAAGAAGAGCTCTAGCAATGTCTTTAGAGGTGATAGTACTATAGAAATAAGCATATATCTCCTGGGGTCACTACATGAAAGGAAAACACTTATTTGTATGTTTTAGTTCAGACATACTTGCTTAAAAGGTCTCTTTGTTTCTTTACCTAAGTCTTCTCTTTAAGGCTCTGTTTTAAGCTGTCACTTACAAATCTATGCTCTTTCTCTTTTTCCTAAACAAAGTTTTTAAATAGAAAACCAAAACAGAAACTCTAATGGAGAGGAAGTAGAACAGATTTCTGGTCATTTCACTGTGGTTGCCCATCATTTAGAGGAGTTTCTTATAATTCTGAATGTAAGCACAGATCCCTTCCCTAATTTCAAACAAATATGAAATGACCTCATAACTGTTGTAGATTTCAGCTTTTCTAAGGATATTCTCTTCCACATATTAAAATATCCAATTTTCCTAAAGTTAGACTAATTGGAAATAGTTTATACTTAATCATCCATTGCTCTGCATCTTTTTAAAGTCATCTTCTAATAAGACCAGCACCTCCCGCCACATCCTCTAAATTCACTTAGAATGTACTCATTTTTTCTGTCCCAGAAAAACAACAACATGAATGAGGTCAGACTTTTCCTGGGACAGCCAGTTATCAGGTTGCACATTTAAAATATTAGTGAATGATCACCTTATTGCTCTGTAATTAGCCACAAAATTTAGAATTGTTATAGTGGAAAGAATGACAGTAAGTCCTTTATGAAACCCCTATTTTGACGATAAGGACATCTTGTTTGTTTCTCTTTCAGGTCTTTCAAAGCTGGGACCATTTCCCCCTCTTCTGTCTGAATTGTCTGCATTTATCGTGGTGTTTACACATAGCTGGAATTTAAAAAATGCTTGTTGGGTTGCATCAAATTTGGGGATATCCCTGTGCCATAGAATGTCATTTCCATGACCTGGTTTCTAAATTGCATTTTAGTATGCTGTTTAGGGCTTCTGTTCATCTAGGACTAATGAGTTCAGTTGGTTAGAGGAATGATCTTCAGAGTTAATGTTAAAGTCTTATCCCAAGGGTTGTGTGAGCAACCCATAAAAGGACAGAAAGATGGGTCACATACAGCTATCGCCATGTAGTTGTGAAGTTTATCTTCAACCCAGCCACAACTACTCTTGTCTTCCAGTACTGCCCAAGCAGCTTTATCTCTGTAAGTTTTCAGCCTTTGCCTACCCCCCACCTTCTCTACCAAGAGCTTGATCTTACGTATACTCTGGGCACCAACAGCAATAGACCTTGGGAGGTGCTATTGGGGAAATTCCATTTTTCTCCCCTGAAAGCCACTTGGATTGCACTCCTCACCCCAGACAGGTTCTGGCTGTGGGCAGTGAACAGGGAATAATAAACCCATCTCCCTTTCAATTTGGGTGGGACAGAGTGAAGCCCATAGGGAGACTAGCTATGAATAGGTTCTAATGTGCATCACTCATATTTTTGTTATCTTTCCTTCCAAAGACTTCTTGCTAATCTCCCTGTATCTCAGGTTTTTTAATCTTTAAGTCATCTTACTCCCCATTCTCACTTATTTTTTGCATCCAATCAATTGCCAAGTCCCCTCCTCTCTTCTCGTATGACCACCACCCTAATGCATGTCCTCATCATCTTTGGCTCCAACTCATCCTCAACATAGCTACAAAAAGAGATTGTCTGATCATACCATCTCTTTATTCACCAAACTCTAGTGCCCCTCATTGCCTATAGGATCAAATGTCATTTCATCTTCATTTTATCCTTTTACAATTTCTATTATTTTGCCTTTTATACTGTAGTTGATTATTAATTCTGTACTATACACACATATTTTATATAAGTACATTTTTACCATCTTAAAAAAATGTTTTGGACAGCTAGATGACTCAGTGGATAGAAAATCTGACCTGGAACCAGGAGGTCCTGTGTTCAAATCTGGCTTCAAACACTTCCTAGCTCTGCAACCTTGGCAAGCCACTTAATCCTAATTGTCTAGCCCTCACTGGTCTTTAGCTTTGGAACCCATACTTCATTTTGACTCAAAGACTTAGAAGAGGAGGGTTTAAAAATGTTTACCTGGAGGAGTGTACAGTCAAGGAAGTTTAGAGGCCACTGGATTATATCGTGGTTCTAAATGAGCAAAAGAATATGGGTTTCATCCCCAGTAGGATAAATGCTGCTCTGCTGGTGGGCATGGACCTTGTGAACCCTTAACTCTGCCCAATCACTTTCAAAGGCATGCCCTTCCTCCCAGAGGGGACGATGGGACAGCATGGAAAAGGCCACACGCTAAGCGTCCCCTAGAAGAACAATTCCTAGCATGCCGTATGGATGATGGGTCAATTGCATCACCATTAGGGACACCATGTTGTTTACAGAGGCATGGAGGGAGCATACCACTTGGTGGCTGGATTAGGCTTCCACAACATAGCCAGGCTTCATAACATGAATACTGAGGCTACGTTGGCTTAGAGTCTGCTCCTAATTATGTGCTAAATTGGAACATCAAGAAGACCAAAGGAAGGCAGGCCATGGTTAAATGAGGCATTTTGAAAAGAAGTTCTGAGGTTCTGTGCGTGAATGGTTCACTTCATCCATTGTTTTTGGCTCGTTCTCCCATTCAAATTTTACAAGAATTGCTAACAAGCAGAAAAATCTTGTGACTTGAGGTTTGTTTTTTTTTTTACCATATCTTCCCCCTTTGGCCCTGATACCATTGAGCAATGAAAATGAAAAAGAGCAGACGGCAGAAGGGAGAAACAACAGTGGCCATCCGCAAATAGGAAACCACGGTTACTTGCAGAACTTCCTTCTTTTTTCATGGCTATTTTATTGTTCTTTCTGTGTGTGTACACATGCTTGTGCCTTCTTGTCCATTACATTTGAGTTCATTTCCCTCTAAGAATCCGATCGAAGAAGAAGCAAAGCCTACATGATGTTCCCATCCTATTGGCCATAGCCTTTCTAACATGGATTCAGTGACAAGTTGTAAGGCTGGATTTGAAGTCAGGAAGACCTAGTTCAGATCCTGCCTCAGACACTTACTAGCTTTGTGTTGCTGAGCCAGGCACCAGAAATTTTCTGATCTTCATTCGAATGGTGATAATACTAGCAGCCTGACCCACAGGAATTTTGTGAGGATTAAATTAGATGTAGCATCTATGCTGAGTGCTTTAAAACTTCATGCCACTATTAAAATATAAGCTGTTATTATGATTGACATTAATACATCAGAGAAGTCCCACAAGTCTGGCCAGAGCACTTGAAGAAGAACCTATTATGGGCAGTTAGGTGGTACATTGGACAGAATCCCCCTTCTGGAGTTAGGAAGATCTGAATTCAAATCCAGCTTCAGACACTACTGTATGACCCTGTGGAAGTCACTTAATCCTGTTTGCCTCAGTTTCCTCATCTATGAAATGAGACAGAGAAGGAAATGGTAAACCACTCCAGTATCTTTGTCAAGAAAATTCCAAATGGGATTATGAAGAGTCAGAAGTGACTGAAACTACTAAACAAGTATAAGAAAGAACTCAATTATTAAGATTTGGTTTTTAAAGGATTTTATTTAGAAAAATACAAGTAAGATAAATGGTATTTGTTAAGAGGGTTTGTAGTGATTAGTGGATTTAATCAAAATTATAAGGAGCATTGACAACCACATAATCATGAAAGCTTTTGTTTTCCTTTTGCCCAAAGCATCTCTATCTGCTATGGGAGACCTATTAGGATGTTTTAATTTCCCTAATGGAGACAAAAAGGATTTTATAATTTTATTTCATCCCCCAGAGAAGAGGAAGAAAATAATTCCTTCAAGGTAGCCACAGAAGCACAGAGGGGTAGTATTCTGTCTTGCTCTTCATTGTGGTAGTCTCAAGATAACAAAGAAAAAAAGACTTACAATGTCCTATTTCACTGAAGTCTGCCTATCATAAAGGAAGCACCATAGCTCCCAGTGTCGCCAAACACAGTGCCATTGTTTGTGCAAGCCTGATGAAATAACTGGAGTGCCCTTGGTCCTTATTCTGTCCTCCAGAGGTACTTACAGGCTTAAACCTGCCTTTGATCCTGTTAGTTTTGTTTCATCCTTCAAACCTGTTATATCTTAATCTATCCTGATGGTACCAAGCCACACATTCTGTGTCATCTAGTGTCATCTAGCTGTGCTTCTGCCTTCACCGAGTTTTATGTCATTCATCAATTTGATAAATACACCTTTTATGCCTTCAAATTAAGAGAAATATTTTATAAAAATTAGGGTCAGACTTCCTTCTTTAGATCCTCAGCCATTGCCAAGAACTATTTGTCTATACTAATTATTCACAAAGATAACATGATAGTATTTTTAAAAATCTTATTTTATTAATGTCTTGTTTTTTCATCATCCCAATTTCCAAATGTATCCCCTCCTCAATTAAAAGGATCTTTCTGACAAAGATTTAAAAATAAAGAGGGAAAAGGCAGTCCATCTGTCAACCTTATATGACAGTGTATAGAATAGGCACTATCTCTTGTCCCTAAACTCTGCAAAGAGAGAAGTGAGATGCCCGTTCTTCCTTTACAGAGCAAAATTTTGTTTTGTATGAAGTCATTTTTTTATATTTATGTAGAAATATTCAGGTTCTTTGCCATTTTCCATTTAGGACATTCTATCATATGATCAGAGAGATCATCTCAATGTTGCCTTTAATGCGTTATGTATTTATCTTGAATGAAATTAATATCTCAACAATCCATGATTGATTTCATGTGATTACTCCTTCCACCAATGCATATGGTAACCCTTTTCTGCCTCCATTTTTAGACAAGTAGACTGAGACTTAGAGCGCAGCAACTAGTTCAGGGTCCAAAAGATGGTAAATAGTAGAGATCAAGGCTCCTGAATTTAAGTTCAGTACTTGGTCCACTAATCCAAGATATGAAAGAGGACAAAGGAGGATCATTTTAAAGGAAAGACTCTCTTAATGATTTCAAATAGAGATCAATCAAAAATTGTTTTCATTTAGTCATTTTAAGTTGTGTCTAACTCTTCCTGACCCTATATGGGGTTTTCTTGGCAGAGTCTGGAATGATTTGCTGTATCCTTTTTTAGCTCATTTTACAGATGAGGAAACTAAGGTAAACAAGGTTAAATGATTTGCCTGGGGCCACACAGCGAGTAAGTCTTCAAGGTCAGATTTAAAATCATGAAGATGAGTCTTCCAGACTTCAAGCCCCATTCACTTTTTTACCATCTTGTTACCCCTAATCAATAATTAACAGACACTTATTAAGGGCCTGTCATGGGACAATAGCAAAAGCTGTGTTTAAGGTATTTTTAGCCAAGTCTGGGGAGATACAAATATAAAAGAATTGTGGGTTAAAAAACAACTACATCCTGGCTGGGGACTACATTTCCCAGCATGCCCCAGGGGTCCCTCCCTCCTACTTCCTGGTATAGTAGTCTTGAATGGACCAATCATATATTGAGGGACCACGCCCCCCTACTTCCTGGCGTGGGATTGGTCTTGAATTGGACGAATCCCTTGTTAGGGAGGGACCATGCCTCCCTCTACTTCCTGGCACGTGATTAGTCCATATAAGGACCAGTCCAGGCCTAGGAGGGCCTTTGAATCAGAAATTTATACTGGCTGGAGCTCCCATTTTTTGGTTTTGATTAAAGTTTACTGAGATCAAAAAACAGGGTTTGTTTTCCCCTTCTTCAGCATGTTCAGAATCACTACAAGTTGATTGGCACGGTGGGCTGTTGGTAGGGGGCAAGGGCAATAGCTAGCAGCTGAGAGGGTCAGGGCGGAAGGCAAGAAAGGCTTCCTGTGCAAGGTGGAGTCCTTTAAGTCTTGGGACAGAACCAGTTCAAAGGTACGGAGGTGGGAAGTGGGGTTTGTGTATGAAGAACAAGAAGAAGTCCAGTTTGGAGGTCTCATAGACTATATGGAAGAGGTGTGTATTTTGTAATTAGACTAGAAAGAAATGTTCAAACTAATCTGCTGGAGGGAGAGGAAATAGTTCTGTAAATTCACAAAAAAGTATTTGATGGTGAGGAAAAACAGCCCTTCTATAATACCTAAAAGTTCGCAAAGTCTTGTCTATACGTATTGAACCTCACGACAGCTCCACGAGGTAGGTGCTACAGAGTAGAACTCATATGTCAAAACTATAGCTGCAATTTTGGTTTTCTTTTTCCTAACCCAAGTAAAGTCATCATTAGCAGCAGCAGCAGCAGCATTATCAACATATGTTTCTTTAGGTAGATCAGTAACCCCATCCAAATACAGGGTGGGGGGAAAACCCAAAACATTAAACATTTCATCCAAACCAGCTAAAATATCTACCCTTTTTGATGGAAGTCAGTCTACTGACAAGGCAAATACAAAATTATTCCCACATCTGTGATAAGCAGAATAAATAAACCATGGAACCCATGAGAAGGGTCTTATGAGACAGACATTTGAGCTTTGAGGATTTGGCTTTGATGAGTTACAAAGGCAAAGAGAGTGAACGGAACTCATTCCCACTTGGACAGGCGTTTATTTATCCTGATTATCTCAAGCTAGAGCCAACAATACTAATACTATTTGAATGGCTTCACATGTTTCTCCCTGCCTGGGAAGGGCCCATCCCCAAATGGGGCTGTTTTTGCAAAATTGGCAGCAGCATAGATGTCTTCAGAGATCAAAACAAATGGGCTATCTTTTTGAAAGTTTAGGGAATCTTATCTTTTCTCTCTATAATTTAGAAGAATGTAGAAGCTGAGGAGTTAAATCTCCAGTCAGAATAATTATATATTCCTAAATATTTTGCTTTATTTAGGGCTACTTACATTAAAATTCAAATGTTTTGGTAAGTAGTCATGTGATAACTCCCCCCCATTTAAACTTCAAAACACATCAATACCATATTTATCCTTTAACTGTCATTATTTTCCTGCACAAAAAGAGAAACTATCATTAGTTTTTCCCATTCTAATTAAATTCAATTTAATATGAATATTTAATTTAGGTCAGAATGATTACTTTTCTAATTGAAGTAGAGGAGAAAATGGTTTTCATGTCCATGTAAGAAAATTACAGTTTCTATCATTCATACATTATCTATTCATTCATCCAGTAGAAGCTAACTAAGATTCCATTGTATGTAGAACACTGCTGGGTGCTGGAAAATTTAGATAAAGTAAGACTCCTGTCCACAGGGAGATAATCGTCTAATAAGCTGCATAAAAGAGTTGGCCTAAATTACTTTTAAAGCTGTTTCCAATTCTGAGATTCAATGGTTTTATAGCAATGTGTATATGAAACCTGTAGCTTAAAGCTAAGGTTTTTGCTGTAAATGGGTTGAATTCCATCTTAGACAATTCTCACAAATCATCCTTTTCCTTGTGCCCCCACCTTGGGTTTTCCTGTGAAAACATCAACATTTTTCTTAGGAATAAGTCTCTATAGAAAAAGAAATGGCCCCCTAGCTATCATGCAAGCACTCAGCCTAACAAGGTAGAATATGGGGCAGGCTTTACTTCCTCCAGTGGAAGGTTCAAGGAGTTATTCTTGAGCCCATAAATAATCAAAACCACTTTCCTTTCCTCTTTAGTGAGCTTCAATCTCTCCCAGGGATCTGTCTAATTTTCTAGACAACTAGTACTGC
Source organism: Monodelphis domestica (assembly GCF_027887165.1). Lineage (NCBI taxonomy): Eukaryota > Metazoa > Chordata > Mammalia > Didelphimorphia > Didelphidae > Monodelphis > Monodelphis domestica. The sequence goes on from NC_077234.1 coordinate 58,800,208, forward strand.
CCTGATGTTGAGCCTTTATTAAAATGGAAAAGCTTTTGACATTGCTAAAATGGCAAGCAACTCCCTTCTTCCAGTGAACCCCACTACCCCTAGGAACTTTTTACAACTCATACAGTCTTCCAGACTCACAAGGGAAAACAACTCAGGATTTCTGAAAAAGTCAGCCTCCTCTCCTTGCCCTCAACCTGATCATCTATTGGGGAATGAATGAAAGAATTAATGAAAAAGCATTCCTTATATAAGACCTAAGCACTGTGCTAAGAGTTGGGGATATAAATCCAAAAGCAAAGATGATCACTTCCTTCAAAAGAGCTTATATCCTAATGAGGGAGGCTACATACATAGGGGTGCAGTGACCAAGCGAGAGGCCATATGATTCAAATAATTATGGTCTTGATGAGTGGGGTCATGTGGAAGGAGATAAAGGGAAGGACAAGGCATGGATTTCTTCCCTCACATTTGACCTTGAGCAGTGGCATCTTCTGGGAGCATCTTTACCCTTTTACACCAATGTTCAGCTGATGCTATTTATGGAGGCAAGAGGTTTCCTTGAGGATCCAAGCCCTACTGAGTGTGTAGTTTCTCTCTTCCCTATATTCATCTCTAGTCACTCTCCTCCCTTTATGTGCTGACATCTTTATGATGGTCAAGTCCAAAGGTTAAAGATATTAAAAGAAGGAATCAATAGAGCATTGCATATCCACATAGTTCATGGCAAATTAGGGTTAGTTCAAGGACAACTAGAGTAATGGGAGTTTGTAAAGAGTGAGTCTTGTCAAGGAAATTTCATACCTTCTTAAGGAGCCATTTTTAAGACCAACATAAAACTTCAAGAAGTGGGGCCGAAAGGGAAAAAGACACATTAAAAATTTCATCCAAATTAGCTAGAATATCGACACTTTGCTTCCTACTTCTAAAATATCTGCTCTTCTAGAATGGATTTTTTTTTTTACATTTTCTATATTCTATACGAGCACAAGGAATCTCATTCACTTAATTCAGTAATTTTAATTGAATTAAAGCTAGTAATCACATTTCCATTATCTGGTATATTGATTATTATTAATTCTCTCTCTTTTAAACTTTGGTACAACTTTATTAGTAAGCATAATTCAAGAAATAGTTATGTGTTAACTTGAAAAAAAAACTTGCTATATTTTCTAAAAGTACCAAAAAACCCAAATATCAAATTTTCCTTCACTTTTTCCTTAAAAAAAAAAATCCAAAACCTGACTCCTCTCCCACACAGAGATGTATATATTTAGTGAAATCTGCATTATGGTGCCACTAGGAGATTAATGGAATTACACAAAATGGAAAATTAAGGCTGAGTCTCATATCTCAGTGCATCATCTCTCTGACCTAAAAGCGTTGATGACGATTCTCTCAGCTTCTATAACAAATTCCTTAGTTCTTCCTTAGAAAATACCACAAAATGTTGATGGTGCTCTGAAGAAACCATTATCCGCAAGCTGTAGGCACTCCTCATACTGGTTTATGCAATACAAAATTATGTTAAGCAGGATGCACATTGTTGGCAGACAAAACCTCCTCTGCAAAACCATCAGATGGGTTCTTCTGTGGTTCAGCATCCATTCTGACATCTATACCACCCTCTCTATCAACACTCTCTCTCTCACTCCCTCCTCCCTTTCCCTGTTCCTCTTTCTCCTTACTGTCTGTCTGTCTTTTTAACCTTCTCCCCACTTTCTCTTCCCTTCTCCCTCTCTCCCTCTGCTTTATAAAAAATGTAGGTCAGAGATGGCCAATGCTTTAATTGTCTTTCCCCAATATGCTTTTTAGATTTATGTAACCAGGACCCCCAGCTCCTTAAATCCTACATAAAAAATATCATACTCTCTGTAAAAAGTCAACTATCTTTCATGATGACCAGTTAAAAGGAAGAGGAGAGTAAAAGTCTGAAAATCTGGTTTTGATCCCAGATTTTCCATTTATTACCTGTATGCCCTTGGATTTTAATCTTTTTGGACCTCAGTTTCCTTTTCTGAAAAATGACAGTGTTGGCAGATGAAATCTAAGGTCACTTTGGACATGTGAGTCCTAGAAACCAGTAAATGAGTTTTGAAGTAGAAATGTTTCCTAGCATTCTCTGTCCTCTTGTCTTATAGGTTATCACGGACTTTATTGTGAAGAGGAAGATAATGAATGCCTTTCAGTCCCTTGCCAGAATGGGGCCACTTGCAGGGATCTTGTGAATAGCTACGAGTGTGTGTGCCTCCCAGAATATAAAGGTAAGAATCAACTTGGCCGTTTTGGCCATAAGTGGTTTCCTGTTCTTTCCAAGAGCAGTTAATCTTCTATTCTACTAAGGAATAGAAAGCTGTGCTGTCACAGAAAGTTTCTCTAGACTGGGATGGTAGACTGGGTATTTCCAACCAAGTTCTGTAACTAACTTTGGACAAATCACTTGACTTTTTTTCTTCTCCATAATTAACTGATCTCTAAGTTTCCTTCTAGCTCTGATGCTGCATGATTTGGTTCATTAGAGAGGCAACATGGTGGACATACACTGGATAGGGAATCCAAAGACCTATGTTTGAATCCTGCCTCAACTGCTGAACGACCTGAAACAAGTCCCTCTCCCTTTGATCCTCAGTTTCCTTATCTGCCAAATGAGAAGTTAGATGGTCCCTAAATGTGTGATTGAGGACTTTTGTGTTTCTTCCTCAATGGAATCCATAGATTCTGATTTTGGTTTTGGTCTGGACCCCTTATTTCATTGATATAGAGAATTCATGGGAAGTAAATCCCCTGCCCTAACAGAGACCCATGAACTCTCTTCAAGTGACAGTCTTATTGACTTGTCCAGGGTACTAGGGCTTTCCACTTAAGAGCCTGACCTTTCACAGCACATAGAGTTGAGACTCGTTTTGTTCATGGACATTGTCTGAGACTCAAAAGTGTCAATGTTGAAGCTGGTAACTCTCTAGTTGACATGTCTGGTAGACATGGCGACCAATGTTTGTAAAGCCAGTGGTCCAGCAGGAAGACTTGTCTCTAACAAGCACACCATCTCTGATCACTGTTTGCTACATGGGTTAGTCTACTGCTATGGTACAGTTGCTAGAATTGAAAGATAGTTTGGGGGGATAGAGTGGGATGGAGATAGTGTTTCACAGATTTTCTTTGAGGGCTTTTTAATCTAACCAATTTATAGCTTAAATCACGTAATTTTAGATCTTAAAAAAAAAAAGGATCTCAGAGGTTCTCTAATCCTGTCCTCCCCATTTATAAATGAGGAACTGGAACTTCATTGAGAGGAAGTAACTTGCCCAATATCATACAATTCCCCGGTGTAGCAGGAGAAAGATAAAAGGATTGAGGAAATAAAAGGGTCCGAGCTGCTGACCTTTTCAATTTATTAAGTAAGCATTGCGTGCCAGTTGCCTGACAAATTGAGATCAGGCTCCTTCCTCAGCTTAAGGCTGGACCTCAAGTAGAGGGAGAGACGGAATTTTATACATTAAAAACAATTCATCAAATAAGGACAATTATTTAAAAGGAAATCACATTAGGCAATCTCATTTCTAATTGAATGAAAGATTAGGGACTTTCCAAGTTGGGAGGAGGAGAATGAACAGATTCAGTTCTCAGAATTCAGAAAAAGAGGTGCTCCATTCTCCCCAAGTGTCTGTATACTATCAAAGGAACATGGAAATGTGCTAGTCTGGTGCCAAGAAACCATCAATCAGTTGCTTGAGATGTACAACTGTGAGAAAATTCCTTACATCAGGCTCAGATCTGACTGGTTTCTGGTGAGCATAACGTAGGTCCTTAGTTCAGAGTGGCTAAGCAGCGGGTAGAGGTGGTCCAGCTTCCCAGCCACACAGGGCGAGGTTCAAACAATGCAATACGGTTTTCTCCCAATTCCCACGATTGGATAGATTTTCTTACAAAACAGAAACTGGACTAGACCCTTCATTGAATAGAAAGGCAACTGAGCTTGTTCCAGAATTGAGTCACAAGATGGAGTCACTGGGGTTCACTCAGTTCCTATACTTAGAGACTGGCTGTTTGAATCCCCTCCAGTCCCACAATCTCTTCAGTGGCAGTTCTGGGTCTTCTCACTTCTAAGATCCCAAAAAGCCATGTGTGCTCTGACCATCATCTCTTCAAACCTGTCCAGGTTAGTGGAATTGTGTTACAACAAATATTGTTTCCAGGCCAGTGGGCTCTCTTGTCCTGGGTCTCATCAGTGACCCTTATTTCTAGTTTCAGGCAGCGATCATGAATCTGCCATACCTTGGCCAAATGGGATTGGCCAAATGGCCAAAAGCCATTGCTTTATCTGCCTGGAGTTTGGTCTAGATCCTGAAGACTTACACGTTTGTCCCCTACTCTTCCAGCTTCCCAAAAGGAAGACAATCATATGGATTCTAGATTTCTTCCTCTGGCTCATTATTTAAATTCCATGTTGAGAAGGCACTTAATGAATATTTGTCGACTCTTTTGTCAATGCATTATAGAACAAGATGGCATGTAGAAGTAGAAACAGCAAAAGATGATGTGAGCCAGACCTGGGACTTGGTCTCCATTCTGTCACTAATTAGCTATGGTCAAGTCACTTTACCTCAGTTTCTCAATCTGTTCAATGGGTATAATGACACCTGCCTTATATACCCAATGGGGTTGTTGTCAGGAGCAAATGAAATAATGGAGTTGAAGATTTTTTGAAAAATGTAAATGTAATTTATTTCTTTTATTTGTAACAGTCTCATGGGGTCTCTTTTATGAGTTCATTAGGAGAACACAAACTGCTTAACACAGACTAATTAAAACCACTAGAATTGACTTCCTATGATATAACTACTATCACATGAGTTTCCACTGAGAGTTAGGAAACAGAGAATTTAGGAGTTGAGATGTAGACGGATCATTTAAGAAGTAGACATTAATATGGTAAACCTATATTAAATCCAAGTGTCTCCTTTGAGGATATCTAAGTTAAACTGTGCTATCTCTTCAAGGGAGACTGATAGGTTATAATCTTTTCCTGTTAAAGAGTAGACACAGTCCACAGGGGACTAACTTTTTTTTTTTACCTGCTGAAGTTCCTAATTTTTTTTTAAATTTTATTTAATTAGTTAATTTAGAATATTTTTCCATGGTTACAAGAATCATGTTCTTTCCCTCCCTCCCTCCCCCCACCCCCACCGTAGCCGACGTGCAATTTCACTGGGTTTTACATGTGTCATTGATCAAGACCTATTTCCATTTTATCCATATTTGTACTAGGGTGATCATTTAGAGTCTATATCCTCAATCATATCCCCCTCGACCCACGAGATCAAGCAGCTGTTTTTCAGATTCTATGACCAAAAAAGTACACAATTGAAAAGGAAAGTATTGTTCTACTGCCTGAAACTTGCACATATTGAATTCAACGTTATCAATAACTCAACATGTAATATATTGATCAGTTAACTGCTAGGTGCCATGTAGATTACAAAAGACATAAATATATAATCCTTGGCCTCAGAGAGTTTATAGTCTAGTTTGGAACAGAAAACGGTGACACTTGAAACATGATTAGGTATCAAAGTGTGTGGTCTACATGTAATTAGGACTCAGAGAAAGTCCTGAGAAAATAATAGGAGGTTTCCCAAGGAAGAATAATGACAGAGGAAATATCAAGTTAAAGCCTATTTACCTGGAGTATTTTGTCTAGAGGCTAATTCACTTGGATTCCCCCAAAACACACACATACACACCCTAAATCACACCTCCCCCCATCCCCCCACATGCAAAGTAATCATTACATCTGTATTTTGGTAATGAGAACAACTTTTAATTTGTACCCTACTCTGATTCATCCTGAATTTCATTCTAAATTAACGTGTATAAGGAGTTCTGGGGAGCAGCAATATTTTAAGAAAGATTGCTTCTTTCCACCCCTTAATATGAAAACTGGGGATTTGTGTTTGTTTTGACTGAATTGCAGTTTGTTTTTGCTTGAGGCTAAATATAAATTTCATACTAGCACGTACTGTGTTCATTGCCAGTGAATGATGACTGTATCATTCCACAGACTGTTTGAAGTATGGACCTGGTTTTCCTTGACAAAATGTGGTGTTTTTGAGATAGATTTGGAATGACTCCTTATTCTACTGGCTGGGCTACCTGTGAGTCTGCCAAAGTACATTGGGTGTTTCCTCTCCTTTAGAAATGAGAGGCCAGTTTTGTTTACCTGATTTCAACCGAAGCACCCCATTGGCCAAAGATATTCTGCTTCTTTCTGTTCCCAAAGGTGGGGACATATATAGTACAAATAATGACTGGCATGTGAGAAATGGCATAAAAGTTGTGTTTTTGAAGACTTAAATGCCTAGAAAAAATAATAGACTACTCAAATGAAGAGATGGACAACTCACATATCTTGGCACCCAAGAAGTATTTACAGACCCAGGAAGACCAAGATGTTGGGATGGTACCCCATGGGGTACTTGGCGATCTGGTACTGGGAGCTGCTTGGTATAAGACGCCATCTAATATAACCATCTCATTTTACAGTTGAGGAAACTGTAATACAGAGATATTAAGTGATTGGCCCAAGGTTATACAGGTAATCAGAACAGGGATGGGACTGGCACATACATTCATCCTTTGGATACAGGATTACTGGCTTTTCATTGTACCTACCTCTTCCCTCTAATGTTTTGGAAAGATATGGACAGAAATTGCAGGAGAAATGTAGAAAGAATATCTATACTGAAGATATGCCATATCTGTGCCCACATTCTATGAGGGTCATCTGAAAAAAGGAAGAGGTATACCAGATTCCTCCTATGTCCATGCCAACACATCAGCAATAACTAAGGGGCAGAGACTCCAAGCAGCTACAATGAAAGGACCATAGCTTTGGTGAAACAGATTGAATTGTGCAAATGGTCCACTCACTGGGACACCCTCCATTTTGACTTCCTAATCTTTTATCACCCTGAATCTTTACCCAATAACTAGTTTCCTGACATGTCCCAATTCTTGGATTTCAGACCCACTTTTTTTTCTGTTGGTAACTTTCTCTTTTTTTCAACTTGGACCTACGTAGATGAGAATTTCTTTCCTTTTTTTGGCTGTACCTTTCTCCATTTCTTCCCCCTTGCATTGCATCCTCATCCATCATTCTCCTTTCTGGGTGTTTGCCTAATCTCATTAATGTGTTAGTTCTTGTGAGTGGCAACAATATTGTTTGGTGCCTTAGACAGATGGTTTATAGCTAAATATGGCAGTGTTCCCCGGGGTACTGTGAGTCTTTCACTAGAGGACTCCAGAATCCATGGAGAGGTGATAACAGTTGCTTTAGACCCCCAAGGACCCAGTACTCTTGAAAGACTCATTTAAAACTTTGAAGTCCCTGAATTCCTGGGGCTTGGAGTTGATGATCCTTGCTCCACAAAGCATCTGGAATTGTCTAGAAATATTTATTAGATGAATGGAGGATGTCCCAGGGATCCTACCCCATTATAATCCAATTCCATGAGCATCATGGAGGATTATCTATGAACTGGACTAAGGATGGCTTTCTTGAAATGGAAGGATTTTTCTTGAAATCTTTCTTGAAATTGCTCCTGGGATACCTCTAACACACTGATAATAGTTCTCTAATAGACAACGTGGAAGAGTTCCTTCCCATTTTTGGTGCTAGTTAGGAGACTTTCATAATGTTTTCTTTTTCCTCCTCATAGGCAATAGTGAACCAGTACATTTGCTGACTCTAACAAGAAAGGGACTTGGATAAAAATGCTGATATTCTGATTCCTTCTGGACCCTAAATCTTGACTGAGCATGACAGAGTTTTACTCTTATAGGTCATTTTTTTTTGAAGGATTGATTTGTCATGCCTGTGTTTGATATAGCTACTGACATTACCCACATTTGGCACTGTTTACCTATTGATCTCCTTTTTTATAACTAAACTTGAGACATATCTTTTAAGGCAATTTCTCTGCCTACCTCCTGGAGTCAGTTGCACAAGAAGGGAGATTCAGTGAGAATCAGTGGCGAAGGATATTTTATTTCCCAGACACAAGGTCTTCTAAGAATCCCCAGATAATGAGACATCATAGAGGCAGCAGCAAGACCTGTCCCTCAATCCCTGTCTTTAGATTGAACAAACAAATCAATAAACCAACAAGCTCATGAGGTAACCGATATGTGCCAGGTCCTATGATAGGACCATGGGATTCAAAGAAAAAAATGAAATAATTCCTGCACTCAAGAAACAATCTGGGCATAGCTAGTCCTGAGAGAGAACACCACTAAGACTTGGCCTCTCCATGTTATACCAAGCCGGATAAAGAGAACTGACTACAAGCTCTCATCAGTTCTCTTACTATAATGGATTAAAGATTGGAGTCCTTTATCCTTCACATATTAGGGCATCTGAGCAACTTTCACCTTATCTACTAAAGGGATCCTTGTGGGGAGGGGAGTGATGGTGGTCTTCTATGACTTGACTTTATCAGCCTGTCTACCTTTCCCAAAGAAACACGAATTCCTGGTTTTACAGAAATATTGAATGAGTACAGGGGGGAAAAAAAACTACAAACGAAAATCCTGTATTTCCTATAGAAGAGTGAATTCTGTTTAGACAGTGGATCAAGTTGTTATCCTGGAATTCTATAATCAGCAGGAGGACTGCATAGACCCAAGTTCTGTGGACTGTTTTTATGTTATAGATCTATGCAAAGTCCAGTAAAACCTATGGATTTCTTCTCAAAATAATGTTTTTCTAGGCGCATATATTAAAATAAATAAAATTACAAAGGAATTAAATTGCATCCAAAAATTTAAAAGGCAGTTTAAAGAAAATAGATTAAGATCTGTAGTCCTAGAAATATTGATAGTAATAAATTAATTCCAGAGATCCTGGTCTGAAGATTCCTTCACTTCCTTCAAAACTCAGCTCAGGCAAGGACTTCTTCATGAAGCTTTTCAACTGAAATAACAAGTGTTTTGTAAACCTTAGAGCACTACATTAAAGTTACTCATTGTTTTTCTTGCTTCCTGATGCTCCCACCTGCCAGTGCCTTCCTTCCCAAACTCTCATGTCACATTATTTCTCTTATAAGACATGTTCTGCTAATCTCTAGAAAATAGAATGAGGAGAAATGGGTCAAAGTTGCAAAGAGATAAAATTAGGTTTTATGCAACAAAAATCTTTCTCCTATGTCCCTTCAGTTCTAAATCTATGATTCTAAGAAGAGCCATCCCCAGATCGAATGGGCTCCCTCATATGATAATGGATTCCCCTTGACTGTTAGAGAGGGTGTCTTTGTTAGATGTTTAGAGCCGAAAGAGATTTAAGAGATTATAATCCAAGTCTTGAGGGTTCTCTCTCTCAGGACTGTAAGTAATCAATCCCCTTCCTTCACCTGTAGTCTGAATATCATTGTGTCTGAGATTTAGGTGACTTTCCTAAGTATAGCCAGGGTTGTCCCTTCTCGTAGTTGTCTTTGATTGTCTTTGACCTCTTCTGCCATCTTATCTGAAGCTTTCTGCCCTCCACTGAGAGAGTTCAAACAAAAGCCTACTGCTTTTAGTATTATTGTCTAGTCTGCCTCTTCTGTAAAAGCCCAGTGGACTGGGCTTCATTTTTCACCAATGTATGCCATAGAAATGACCAAAAGAAGACATCAATAGTTTCCTTCACAGGAATGTTATTTCTGTGAAGATTTCTTTTATTCTGACCCATCTGCTTGAAGATAACTCTTCAATGGATGAACAAATGATCTCGGAGATTGTTTAAAAAAATCATCATAAGAAGGAATAAAAGTATTCCCAAAGGCTAGGAATCCAAATTACTTCTTATAATCTTAGTTTTTTTTAGATTAAATAAATATAAAATAATTTAAATTCATTCTATTTTGGACATAAAGTGGCACAATATTGGAAATTGAAGGTACTGTAGTGGTCGTTCAGGTCACTCCAGTCCTTATACCTTTATTCAAACATTTCAATGACTGGAAACTCATTGCCTTTGGGGAGCTATTCCATCTTCAAATGGCTAATTGTTGTCCCCCCTTTAAGTTGAAATGTGTTTCCCTAATATTTCCACCAATCAATATTGTTTGCTACTCTCACAATATATAGGAGAATCAATATTTTGTCTGGAATTTATTTGTTGACTTAGCATGGCAAATTTTTATCTGTGAACAGAGATGAGACACCAAATTATCTCAGACTTTTTGACCTAGAAGAAGTACTTCTTGTGGGAGAATTGTCTATGGATTTGGTCTCTTCTTGGTCTCTTGGTCAGAAACATGAATTTCTGTTTTCTTTGAAGGATCATTTCATCTTCTCTTGTTGCTAATTATTATATAGTCTTGTATGCAGAGAATCGAGATTCTTTTATTCTTAACTCCTTGATGAGCAGATTGAAGCAAAGGAGATGAAAACTCTTTGGGGGACTCATTGAAGATTCTGAGGAGGGAAAGACTAAGGTATTTTTTCAAAGTCAAACAGGGCAGAGAGGCAGCTCAGTTCACAGAGAGCCAGACCTGGAGATGAGAGGTCTTGGGTTCAAATCTAGCCTCAGACACTCCCTAGCTGGTGATCCTGGAGAAGTCACTTAATTCCTGTTGCCCAGCCCTCACTGCTCTTCAGGTTTTTTCTTTTTCAATATTTAGTTCAGATTCTAAGATAGGGGGTAATAGTTTACATCATTACCTTAATTTGATCACTGATGTAAATACACATTCTGTGTTTGGTAAGAATGAATGAAATGAAGGTTTCTGTTTTGAGTAAATGGAAGCCAGAAGAGCTACTTGGAAGTGGCTGAAGTGATCCAAGCATGGAAGCCAGGGATTAGGGTGGAGCTGCAGAAAGGATGAGAGAGACCAAGATCTGTGAAACCTTGCTGAGAAATTTGGCAGGGTTTGGTGATGGATTGGATTTGAGAATATGGACTAAAGAGGGGTTAAAAATAACTTTGCACTGAAATACTTATTAGGCAGCACATAAATATGTAATACATATAGGGAGGGTTTTTATTTCTTCCCATTGCTTTCTTCACCTTTTATTATCCACATTGCTAAAGGCAATAAAAATGAAGGAAAAAAAATAGAGAACGAAAACAAGGATAATTTCAATGACTAAATAGTGAATCATAGGGAGTGGTGATATCTTACACAATAGAACTTAAGCAATGATGTGAGGAGAGCAAAAGTGAATGTAGCATTGAAAAAATACAATTTCTCATTTTTATTCATTTCCTCAGGGTCATGGGAAGGGCTCAATGAATGAAATTTTCTTTCCTCTTGCCTGGTTTTCTGCATAATTAGTTTTTATTTCAGATTAAAAGGTTACCTTTATACAACTTTTCTGATACAACTTTTATACAACAATACAATAGGATTTCCTCCTAAAGAGAACAAAACAACATAAAAGACATGATCGCTTCTTTATGTAAGAGCTTGAGTTCTTGGAAGAAATAAATTATTTATGGATTCATTTTTGCAAACTTTTGTTATGCCTCTTTCTCTCTGCCCAATTGAGCATTTACAGCAAAACACATACATACGTACACACACACACACATCCCCTAAACTATAAAACCCTTATAACAAATATGCAGAGTCTAGTAAAACCAATTCCCAAATTGACTGTTTCCAAAAAATATGTTTTATTCTGCATTTTAAGACCAGCACTTTTCCAGCCAGAGGTGGGAGTAGTGTGTTTCATCTTGAGACTTCCACACTCATGTTGTAGCACTGCACTAATCTGTGTTCTTAAGGCTTTTCAAACTATTTTTCTTTATGATGTTGTCATTGTAGAAATTGTTCCCCTAGTTCTACTCACTTCACTCTAGTCCTTTGATGCTGCCCATTTGGTCATTTCCTATGGCACAATAATATTCCCATTCCATGTGTGTATACATTTATATAATTTTTTAGCCATTGTAGAACCTAAGGGTTTTTTTTTCCTAAACCCTTAGTTTCTATCTTAGAATTAGCAGAAGAGTAGTAAGTGAGTTGCTCAGGGTCATACAGCTAGGAATTGTCTGAGACCAGATTTGAACCAAAGACCTCCTCTCTCTGGGCCTGGCTCTCAATCTACTGAGCTACCCAGTTGCCCCAGGTTTTTTTTTTTAATAAGACAAATCATCTTGAAAAATGCTATTGTAATATAGTGGGGGAAAGCTTTGAATTTGGAGTTGTAAGACTTCAAATTTCTGTTTTGCCATTTACTTTTTGTATGATGTTCCACAAGTCATTTAACCAGATCTATTTCCCGTAAAAGATTGAAAACTTTAGACTAGATGACCTCTAAGATCCTTTCTAGGTTCTATGTATATGACTCTGTGTTTCTATTTAAGGAAATATGGTAGGGTGGAAAGAATATTAGACCCTGGGTCCAGAGTCTTAGGTTTAAATCCAAGCTTAGACATTTTCTAGCAGGGATACCCTGGGTAAATAAAATTGATGTCTTATCTGCCATCTTTGAAACTGGGATAAGATTCTACCTACCTTCAAACCTTTTTTAAGGTCACAGTGGAGTAAGATGGGGAAGACATTAGTAATTTTCAAAATATCTAAGAAATAAATGCTATGATATTGCTTTGAGACAGAGATCTCCCATGTACCTCCACTGGGCATTCTTTTTTTTTTTAAACAAATTGCTGACTTTAATTTCAGTATTCTTCTATGATATCCTTCTAATCAAAATTATTAGGGTAAATATAAATTTTCTATTTTGCATTAGAATATATATTTTTGTTGCAGGTTTTCTAAATATGTAAATTATATGCATATTCTATATATTACATATATAAAACATTTATATATACAAAACCTAAAACAAAAAGATATATTCTTTTTTTAAAAACATTATTTTATTTGGTCATTTCCAAACATTATTCATTGGATACAAAGATCATTTTCTTTTCCTCCCCCCCCCCCCCCCGCCTTTCCCTCTCCCATAGCTGACACACGATTCCACTAGTTATCACATGTGTTCTTGACTCGAACCCATTTCCATGTTGTTGGTATTTGCATTAGAGTGTTCGTTTAGAGTCTCTCCTCAGTCATGTCCCCTCAACCCCTGTAGTCAAGCAGTTGCTTTTCCTTGGTGTTTTTACTCCCACAGTTTGTCCTCTGCTTATGAATAGTGTTTTTTCTCCTAGATCCCTGCAGATTGTTCAGGGATATTACACCGCCACTAATGGAGAAGTCCATTACGTTCTCTTGCACCACAGTGTATCAGTCTCTGTGTACAATGTTCTCCTGGTTCTGCTCCTCTCGCTCTGCATCACTTTCTGGAGGTTGTTCCAGTCTCCATGGAACTTCTCCACTTTATTATTCCTTTTAGCACAATAGTACTCCATCACCAACATATACCACAATTTGCTCAGCCATTCCCCAATTGATGGGCATCCCCTCGTTTTCTAATTTTTGGCCACCACAAAGAGCGCAGCTATGAATATTTTTGTACAAGTCTTTTTGTCCATTATCTCTTTGGGGTACAAGCCCAGCAGTGCTATGGCTGGATCAAAGGGCAGACAGTCTTTTATCGCCCTTTGGGCATAGTTCCAAGTTTCCCTCCAGAATGGCTGGATCAATTCACAGTCCCACCAGCAATCCACTGGGCATTCTTAACAGCTATAATATGATACCAACTGGAGTTTTAGCCATGGAATGAGTATTGAGAAAAGTAGGAATTCTCCTCAGTGTTTTGGCTCATTTTGGATTTTGTCCCTATTCTGGTTTGGATCATCATCAGTTATCAGCTGACCAAGTACTAGCATCTGGACCTCAGTTTCCTCACCTGTAAAATAAAGTGGGTTGGGCTATAAATGAACTCTAAGAACTCTTCTAGCTAAATCCAACAATTTATGATCCTATAATCTCTACCCTGATTTGGGTAATTTGTTTGATCTAGGAACAAGAGGGAGAAAGGATGAGTAAACTTCTAAGGATCTTTGAGAATTGAGTATTTAAGAGGATGTCTGATTGTCTATTTAAAAAGCCTTAAAGAATACTTTTCCTTGTGGATCTGGCATCTTCCATGCCGTAGCTGAATTCTGTTGGTTCCTCATGTTTTTATGTCCATGGACCTAGAGTGTGACTGGGAAAGCATTTATGTCTGGCATAGTCTGTGATCAGGCTCCACTCTCTTTGCCATCATCTCTTAACAGGACACCCAGTATGGTGTGGGATGCCAGAGCAGCTACAGTTCAGTCCATCCATCACTGGCATCCAACCTGCTGATGAACTTTGCTTTCTTAGAGGATGTATAGCTTAGCACACCACTTCTGAGGCAGTCCTATCAGACTGGCTATCTCACGATTTGTTTCTTGTCTTTGCTTTCAGGTTCACACTGTGAATTGTACAAGGATCCCTGTGCTAACATCAGTTGCCTGAATGGTGGGACCTGTGACAGCGAAAGTCTAAATGGAACCTGTATCTGCTTACCTGGGTTTACAGGCAAGTAAACTTCCTATTGGTTTTTTAAAATATTATCATGGAAGCTTCTGGGTAGCAAATGTCAAAGGAGGGAGAAAAGTACCTTGGCCATTTATTTAGAATTCTAGCATGGTGGGTTAATGTCAGTTGCTTGTATACTTATCTATGTATCTATATCTATCTATATCTATATCTATATCTATATCTATATCTTTATCTATATCTATATATATAAAGGTTAAAAGTATGTATAAAAGTCTCAATGGATAATTGAACCAGGTACAGCTACTTAGGAAAACATAGACTATGGCTTGGTTCATATATAGGATGTCTTTTGTGTAGTATGGTAATATTATCGTCTATGGGGCCTATTTCCAGAGCAGAGTACATACATCACTTGAATAAATAATTGATTTGTACCAATTCCCAGGATATGGAAATGACACTGGAAGTGAGAAAAGAGGTGGGAGGTATCTAAAAATGGAGGCTCCCAGTTTCCAGAGAACTGCATAAATCTACCAATGTGTTTAATTAGAAAAAGTTAGAGTTGAGAAAATTTTTTCTAGAGGTGTCAGAATATGATTTGGCCAAGGAAAGTGGAGAGTAAACATTTCTGGTGAGAAATATGGTATTAATGATAAGGCAGGTGCTGTAGGGTTGAGGAAAGAGAGAGGAAAGATGGAGTGGCTGATGGATAGCATAAGATTTAACACTGAAAGGGATATCAGATATTATCAGTCCTCTCATTTAACAGATGGGAAAACTGAGACCTAGAGAGAAGGCTTTGGAAAGAAATTGATAAGCTGGCAAGTGTCCAGAGAAGGACAGCCAAGAGGGTGAAGAGTTTTGAGTCTATGCCATATAAGAACTGGGGATGATTAGACGAAGGGTAGAACATGACAGCTGTCTTTAATTATTTGAAGGGCTATCAAATGGAGGGAGGCTTATACTTTTCCTAATTTGGTCCCAGAGAGAAGAGCTAAGAACAAAGGGTGGAGTTCTAAAGAGATAATTTGAACTGGATATCATGAAAAACTTCCCAGAAGTCTCAGTTGTCCCAAAGCACAATGGACTGCCTTGGGAAGCCATGGGTTACCCCTCCTTGGAGGTCTTTAATCAGAGGCTGGAGGACCACAGATCAGGACTGCTATACTAGGGATTCTTTTTCAAGTGAGATGGGGACTGGTTGGTCTCTGAGGTTACCTTCAACTGAGCAATCAATCAATCAAGCAATATTTATTAAGCACCTACTATGTGCCAGGCACCATGCTAATCACTGGGATGCAAAAAAGAAGCAAAAGATAGTTCCTGGCCTCAAGGGGCTTACAATCTAATGGGGGGAGGAGACACCATGCGAACAAATAACTACAAAGCAAGTTAAATATAGAATTTATAGGAAATAATAGAGGAAAGGCACTAGAATTAAGAGGGGTTGGGGAAGGCTTCCAATAAAAGATAGGTTTTAGTTGGGATTTAAAAGAAGCCAGAGAGTTCAGTAGGTAAAATGGAGGAGGAAGAGCATTCTAATCATGGTGGACAGTAGGAGTGTGGTTTTTCCAAGGCCATGAAGATAAAAAAAAAGCCAGAGCTGCAACTGGAATCTAGGTTATTATTATTATTATTATTATTTTATTAAAATCCCTTAGGAGCAAAGTGGATATAGAGTGTTGGTGAGAGGAAGACTTGGGTTCAAATCCTGTTTCAACCTCTTGGGGCTCAGTTTCTGAACTAATAAAATGAGAGGGATAGATATAGTGGTTTCCAAGTTCCCTTTCAGCTCTAGCTCTATGATATTAAGATGCTCCTACCTTCCCTGCCTAAGCAGAGGGGATGTTATACCTAAGGATGAAGGCAATTAACCGGGGAAGTTGGAGAAGAACAGTTTTCTGTTTCATACTTTCCCCTTTCAAGTATCCTGGAGACAGAACTGTTTAGAGTGAATCTTGGCTATTCCAAGTTTTTGAGCAACAGGGAGAGATAGTTGGGCTGGGCACAGAGGCCCTCAACATTCCTTTTTCCTGCTATTTGAACAAACCTGCAACGTACCAGGTTCCTGAGCACAAGATGGGGTCTGTATTTTTGGAGTTTGCACTGGGAATATAAAGTGGGGATTAATTAGGTTTCCAAGTTGGGTGATTTTCAAGAAATTCCTGCTTTTACCAACAAATCTGAGGCCAATAAAAAAGCCAATTCAACAGGCATATATGAAAACAGTAGTTAATGTGTTGATAATTCATATGCTGGCATGTTTACTGACCTACAAATCTCTGAGAGTCACACTGACAGAGCTACTAGTAGGTCCCTCTGCAGAATGCGTGTATATTTGTGTGTGCACGTGTGTACAAGCGTGTGAACTGCTTTGTGTGTTCTTCTCCTCACTTCCATCCCAGCGTAGCCATCCCTGTGCCTTTGGGATGTGCCCCTGTACATAATCAGCATACTAGGAAAAGAGGCACAACCTTCTTCAACGATCACTGTAAGGAGTCTTTTTACTGATTTAAGTTCGCTTGAATTCAGCATTCATTCATTTAGTGCTTGTGTTGATATTAAAAGGAACCAGGAAAGATTCTTATGGAAGCTAGGATTTTAGCTGAGACTGAACAGAAATCAGGAAAACCAGGAGGTAGAGATGGGGTGAGAGAGGGCTTTACAGGCAAGGGGGACAGTCAGAGAAAATGCATAGAGTCTGAAGATGGAGAGGAACAGCATGGAGGATGGTGTCACTGGATTATAGAGCAGGTGGAATAGAGTAAGGTATGACTAAATTGTAAGAAGAGACCAGCTTATAAGATGGCTTTCAAAGCCAAACAAAGGAGTATATGTTTGATCCTAGAGATTATAAAGTGCTACCTTCTGCAGGAAGCCTTCCTCAAGCCCTCTTAATTCCAGAGCCTTTCCTCTTAATGATTTCCAATTTATCTTTTTAATTTTTAATCCTTATCTTCTGTCTTGGAATCAATACTGTGTATTAGTCCCAAGGGAGAAGAGCTGCAAGAGCTAGGCAGTGGGAGTTAAGTGACTTGCCCAGGGTCTGGGAAATATCTGAGACCAGATTTGAACCCAGGACTTCCCTTCTCTGGGCTTTGCTCTCTATCCACTGAACTGTGTAGCTGCCCCAACTTCTCATTTAGCTTACTTTGTCTATATTTATTTGTATACTGGCCCCCCCCCCCACTAGATTGCAAGCTCCTTGAGGGCAGAGACTTTTTTTTTTGCCCCTTTTTGAATCCCCAGTAATTAGCATGGTGCCTGGCACATATTAAGTGCTTAATGAATGTTAGGTATTGATTAACTGATTGGAATTCTTGGTGCTTCATTGCATTCCTATTTCTTTCTTCAATAATGATATTCACCATCAATCTTCCTGGCTTGATATGGTGGATTTTTTTTTTACTCCCACCCTCTTTTAGATTATGATATTGAGAAGAAAAATCAATCCCTTTTAAATCACTATGGTGCTCTTATAATATTTGTGAACAGAATGTAAAACTAAATTGCTCTTTGACTTCCTCTAGGAAATAGAAGTGACCAGAGCTTGGAAACCTACATAACTTTTTCTGAAGGCACTAATCCCTCTCAACTGAACTTTATTTGCTGGTTTTCACATATGACGTATAGGTACATTGATCAGTACTGCAACCTTTCCTTCTGTAGATGATAAGATGGCAGAGAAATTACCCAGAGCACCAAAGCTTCCAGTTAGCTTTTAGATTATTTACTTGATTGAATTATAAACTATTGGATGGCCATGACTATATTCTTTTTCATTTTTCTACCATCATTTTGTATATAGAGATTTGATAATCCTAGGTAATAAAATTATTTCAGGTCACTAGACCTCTTCTGATTTTAGTGTATATATACATGATTGCAATAAGAAAAATGCTATAAGGGAGCATCTAAGTGGCTTAGTGGATTGAGAGCCAGCCCTATTGATGGTAAGTCCGGGGTTCAAAACTGGACTCGGACATTTCCTAGCGATGTGACCCTCATTGCCTTGCCCTTAATACTTTTTGGCATTGGAGCCAATGCACAGTATTGATTCTAAGATGGAAGATAAAATATTTTTTAAAATTCCATGAAAACTTTTCAGAGGGGTGTTTCTTCCAACTCAGGGAAAATCTCAGAGACTGTGGAATTATTCCTTGTTTCAAACGTCGTTCAGTCTGATTTTCATACTGGCTATCTGAGTAGATGAGGTCTTAGAACCAGGATGACCTGTGTTCAAGCCCTGCCCCTGATGTGTACTGATGGTGTGATCCTGGGAAAATCACTCAGCTTCTGGACATCTCAGTTGTAAGAATAACACTGGGCATTCCCTTCACAGATGAAATCATAGATTTGGTCAGAAAACACAAAGAAAATAATAGCTGCCTTAAGACTTTAAGTGTCTCCTGTTACATTTTTTTTTTTGTGGTTGAGACTAAAATATTTATATAGGTGGTCACCAGGGATTTAATTTCTAAATCCCAAAATGAATTACTAAAGTAAACGGAATTTATGGTAGTTTATTTACAATATTTACAATAGAAGGAAGATATTAAGGAATGAGAGAGAGAAAGAGAGAAAACTCTGGCTTCCTCTGATATCAGAATTACTAAGCCCCAGCCAGGGGAAAAGAAAAGCAAGTCCACTAAGTCAGCCTTTCACTCAGCAATGGTGACTGTCTAAAAAGAAGTCTGGGTATCTGTCTTCTAGTCTCCCCAAGGGTCGGTCTTCCAGTCGCTCCTCCAAGTCAGTGCCTGAATGTCTAAATGCCTGAATGTCTCCAAACGTCCATCTTCCCTCCAGTTCTGAGTGACTGTCTCCGGAAATCATCCAAACATCTGAATCTGAATGAATGCTTCTTCTGCCTTTTGGTCCTCCTTTTAAAGATCTTTTCCTTTTGTGTCACCTCCCCTAAATTCCACATCTACCAATCACAGAAGATGATTTTTTTCCAGGACTGCCCATTCTTTAGTTCTCATTTTTTCTGGTTAAATTATATCTTTTTGGGCTATTTAACACCTCATTTGGTAAATTCACCTCTTGTAGTTACTTAGCAATTTTTTGTGGTTAATTCTAAAACTAGATTGTAGCTTATAATTCTAGCTTCACTCTAAAGGAAGAGCTAAGTACCTTCATTGTTACAATCAGGAGATTGCTAAATCCAATCTTTACGTTCCCATATATATATTCACACTCATATACATATACATGTATATATATATATATATATACATACATCTATGTATATAGATCACACTTTATCATCTATCTGTCTGTCTGTCTATCTATATATCCATCCATTCATCCATCTATCTATGTTAAAAGACACTATGGCTAGAGTGATGGACTTGAAACTAAAATGACCCAGGTTCAAATACCTACTCCTAACACTTAGACTGTGTGATCCTGGACAGTCACTTATCGTGGTGAGCTTCAGGAAACTCTATAGCTTTTATATACAAAATCTTAGGATTGCATTTGGTGTTGGTGGAGAAAGCTCTCCCATTGGGAGTTTCAAAGGGAATCACAAATCCTTCTTGACCATATATATGTACATTCTAGATTTCCATAACAGCTCTCTGATATGGGTACTCATTTTAAAGATAAGATAAAAATGCTCAGAGAGGTAAAGTCCAACATAGTTAATTGGTATTTGTCAGGATTCTTCCCTAAGCCTTTAGTAACACCAAGCCCAGTTCTTTTTCTACTATACCAAAAGGGGATTGTGGAAAGAAATGTTAATAGGTAGTAAACTGATTTATTTAAGTTGTTTGTTCTCCTATCAAGACCCAATCTGCCATGCCTTGTTTTTGTTATTCTCATTTCACTCATAGAATTTAATAAGTATTGTTCAATTTTTTTTCTTTTTTAATTGATCTGACAGAGAGACAGGGGAGCTAATATGACTCAGTGAAGTCTTGAGGCTTATACAAGTTATGACTTTAACTTTATTGTTAGCTAACTCTGCAACCAATTGAAAAGTTTCTTCCTTTGTGATTATCTCAATGACAGGTACTCTTTGGATGACTTTTGACTGGGAGTCGTGGGTACTTTGGGGTGGGCGATTGGGTAGGCTGACCCCTGAGGCTCTTTCTGTTCTTCTGTGATTGCTTTGGTAGGATTCTGGGTTTTATTCCCCTGGGATATCGGGAGGAATAAAATATAAGAACATGAAGGGAGTTTGAACAGCTGCTATCATAAGCATCATGAAAGTGTTTCCTAGAACTGAAGATGGTACAATAATGGAATATTCAAATGAAAAAAGTATTGTGGAGTATAGAATGCTACATGAAAACTTAAGGATGAAACAAAAAACCCTTGAGAAATTAGAGATAGAAGAAAAAAAAAAGGAGATCAGTTTTGGAAAAAAAATACACATTGGATGGGGGGAAAATCATCCTAAAAACAGAGAAAGAAAGATGTTTTTTTTTAAAATATACCAGTGTTAAGAGAAAGTGTCAAAATGAACATTTTAAAATCAATAAATCAAGAAGCAGTTATTAAGCATCTAGGTGAAATAGTAGATGGAGTGTAAGACCTGGAGTCAGGAAGACCTGAGTTCAAATCTGGACTCAGACATTTACTAAGTTGTGTGACTTTGGGCAAGTCAGTTAACCCCATTTGTCTTAGTTTCCTCATCTGTGAAATAAACTGAATAAGGAAATGGCAAACCACTCTAGTATCTTTGCTAAGAAAATCCCAAATAAGGGTTATGAAGAGTCAGATATGAGTGAAATGCCTGAACAACAACAAACATATGCCAGCCACTGTTTGATGTATAGAAATAGAAATGGAACCATCCTTGTCCTTGAGGAGTTTATAGTCTTACTAAGAGAGAAAATGTACAAATAAATAGTTATATAAAATAAAGATACAAACTAATTTGGGGAGAAAGACTTAAGTAGCCTGATAGAGATTAGAAAAGTCTTAAAGCAGAAGTTGACTCAGAACCTGAAATTTGATGAAATTTAAGAAAATCTAAGAGATAGAGGTGAAAATCATTTGATCCTTATACTTAGACCATCCTTCCCCTCCTCTCTCTTTTCTCTCTGATTTTCTCTGTTTCTCAAATTTCTGTCCAGTTGAGGTGAAAGACTACTGAATTCCCCAAAGAGGTTTGATATCTTTGTAGATATTTAAGTTATTGGGATGCCACTATGTCATCTCCAAGATAATACGGATCTGTCCATAGTGTCCCTGACACCAGCTGCAGGGCCAAAATGGGTCTTGTGAAAAGGGAATTCTTTGTTCTCTTTGCCTATTCTGAGTTTACACTTGTGAAAGAGAATCCTTTATTCCCTTTGTCTATTTTGAGTTAACACTTGGTTAACAATAGCTTAAATACCCCTACTTAGTACCTCAATAGACTATGAAGACAGAATTAACTCTCTTTTGCCTACTTTTGAATTGCATCAACAAAAGTTTAAATACCCCTATTTAGCACTAGGTGGAGGAGCTCTCTACCCTTTCAACTCAATCAGCCAGGAAATGAAAATTCACACCATAGTCAGCCAGGAATCTGTGAACCCTTTTGATGAGTATTCACCTCTCCAGAAGGTGAGAAGTGGTTCCCACAAACACTTTCCCCTGGTCAGTGCTGGGCAATTTAGAAGCTGTGATTGGCCCTTGTAAAAAGGGGAAGGGGTGAGAAACCACTATAAAAGACCCTGAATTTCTGGGGCTAGGGAAGTTGACTTTAAGAAGGAAGTTGCCTTCAAGAAGGAAGTCAGCTTCAAGAAGAAGATTGGCTCAAGGAAGAAAGTTGGCCTTAGGAGTCACCTTCAGCTTGAGTCATTGTCTTGGCCTGCCTCTTGGAAGGAACTTGGGTGTTTGGGTAACTGGCTTTCCCTTCCTATCTTCTGGAGAGAGTTTAATTCTGGTTGAAGATCAAAAGTCCTGGCTGAGTTGAGGACCAGAGCAATATTTAGTTAGATAGGCTAATGTCTTCTCTACCCTTTTGTATTTCTCTGCTTTCACTCTTTCCATCTCTTTTGTAAATAAAAGTTATTAAAGTCATTTTGACTTTGAGCAATAATACTTGAATTGGTGACCACCTTATTATTATAATTTTCATATATTTTAGTCAAACCATTAAAATTTAATCCTTATAATCTCAGGTGTTTGATGCTATGTGAGTTGGTCATTTCTGACCCAAACCCCTTACAATTAGGTATTTTTCCAGATATCTAGACTTATCTTGGAATGAAGGGGGCAGACTTTCTAGGAGAGCATTTTTTAAGTGATAGTATAGTTCAGAAGCAAAAACACTACCTCAAGACCCACTCCTACCCTGGGATTATAGCCCTCCCACTTCTCTGATGTGTAGATTTAGAAAAGTCTCTTCTCTTTGGGGCTTAGTCTTCTCATGTGTAGAATGAAAGAGTTGGACTAGATTATTTTTAAGGTCCCTTCTCATTCTGACCATTTTAAAAATGAATCAGTGAAAGAATAAAAAAAAATCAATTGTTAATCAAACACTTGCTGTGTGCCAACATTATAGATACCAATATAAGACGATAGACCCTGCCCTTAAAGAGCTTATGTTTGAATGGGGGAAAACAACATGAAGGAGAATCAGAAAGGGTATGGGGAAGAATGTATGCAGTGGCATCGCCACAAAGTGATGGAGAAAAGACTAGTTTTAGTCAAAAAAAAATGAAAACTTCAACTTCATTTATGACAACCCAGAGACTCAGAGAAGAGTTGAGGTGGTTCACGGGGGAGGAAACCAAGAAAAATAGCTAGAATGGCAGAGAAGAAGACAGGATCTCCAAATGACTGGGAAGGTCTAGAGATGGCTGAGCAAGTCTAGAAATGCCTGGGGAGATCTGCAAATGGCCAGAGGGGATTCTGCTGAGCATTAGTTTGGATAAAAATCCTCCAAAATTTCAACCAAGTTTTCACAGATAATCATCATCCAACATTGCTGTTTTTGTGTACAATGTTCTCCCAGTTCTGCTTATTTTGCTCTGCATTGATTCCTGTAAATCTTTCTAGCTTTTTCTGAAATCATCTTGCATAGCATTTCTTATATCATAATAGTATTTCATTACCAACATGTACCATTATTTGTTCAGCCATTCCCTTTTACCCTAGGGGTTCACCAAAATTGTCCTGCTTGTTTGTATTTGGGAACCAGCCTCATCTGTAAAATGAATGAGATGAGCTAAATGATCTCTTTTCCACCTCTTTGATTCTGAAATCAAATAGAGGAGAGAAGGGATTCTAATAATGAGTCAAAGAACACACAAATACCATGTACCTGGTACTCTGCTGGCATCTGAGGACACAAAAACAAAAAAAAAAATGGAATAGTCTCTGCCTTCTAGTGGCTTATATTTTAATGGAGGGAGGGGCTAGATAGGAGATTAGGGATGACAAGGATAGATAACAAAAGAAGTCTAAAGTAATTTTTTCAGATGTTGGTTGTATATTATATTTAGGGTACAGAAATGCCATAGATAGCTGGAGCCATCTATGGTGGGAGGAGTAGCGTTGGGAGGAATCAGAAACGACTCCATGAAGAAAGTGGCATTTAAGTTGTACTTTGAATATAGTCTAAAAGATAAGAAGTGAGGGCAGCCAGGTGGCTCAGTGGATAGGGAGATACATCATCCTGGGTTCGAATGTGACCTCAGACACTTCTAGTTGTGTGAACTTAGGTAAGTCACTTAACCCCAGTTGCCTAACCCTTACCATTCTTCTGCCTTGGAACCAATACTTACTGATTCCAGGACAGTAGATAAGAGTTTAAAAATAATAAATAAAAGATGAGATGGCAAGATGCATTCCAGTCATGAAAAAGTAGGTCATGAAAAGCTTTAAAGGTCAAAGAGAGAACATTATATTTCATACTAAAAGCAATAGGGAACCATTGAAGTTTATGGAGTAAGAGATGGAAAATCATTTTGCAAAATAACTTTAGGAAAATCAGTTTTTAGTAGTTTTATGGAGAATTGATTAGAGTGATGTGAAGAAATGAGAGTAATTAGAAAGGCTTGTAAGTTTTTTAATTTAAATTTTTAATTAACAAATATATTTTTCTCTTTCACTAAGTACTCCACTAAAAGTAAAAGAATAACAAAATATTTATAATGAATATACACAGTCAAGAAAAACAAAATCCCACAGTGACCATGTCCAAAAATGTCTTATTCTGTATCTTGACTCCATTACTTCTCCTCCTGTCCTTTTCTATTCTTCTGCCTTGGAACAAATACACAATATAGATTCTAAGTGAGAAAGTAAGGGTTTAACAAAATAATAATGAATATTGGAGGTGGGGGACAACTAGATGGCTCAGTGGATAGAGAGTCAGTCCTGGAGTTAGGACTTTATGGCAAGTCCAGTTGTCAGCACAGTGCCTGGTACATAGTAGGTGGTTAATAAATATGTATTTTTTAAACCCTTACCTTCTGTCTCAGAATCTAAACTAAGTATTGATTCCAAGGCAGATGAGTTGTATGGGCTAGGCAATTGAGGTTACGTGACTTGCCCCTGGTCACAGAGCTAGGAAGTGTTGGAGATCAGATTTGAACCTAGGACCTCCTGTCTCTAAGCCTGGCTCTCTATCTACTGAGCCACCCATTGTCCCACTAAGTATTTATTGATGATGATTAGCATGCTTTATCCTTGGTTCTCTGGAAGGATGGTTTGCTATGACATTGATTAGAGTTCTTAAGCCATCCCAAGTCCAATTCTTGAGCCAAAAACAAAATCATCTAGGGTCTTGGAACCCTGGGATTTTCTGTTCAACATGTTCTGTGGTCAATCTATCCTGGCTTTTGGACACAACTGATGCATATTCACTCCGGTTCTCTGGATTGTGACTCTAGACCTGGAAGGATGTTCTAAATCTCATAGTATGACTTTTTCCTTTTACAATTGAGGAAACTGAGATCTAGAGAGATGTATGACCTTTCCCAAAGCCTCATACTTAGAATACAGTCCTACAGGACAGCACAGATTAGAGTATATCCCAAGGCTCCAAGGGAAGGTGGTAATAGGGGAGTTGGAAAGAGTTCTGGAGCTGCCTGGGATCTAGGGCAATGTGGTTTATGACGTTGGCATTCATGTTGGACTTCGGGGAGTGGTTAGTGGCCTATTGCATTTTCCTCTGGCTACAGGAATAGGAGCCAAGAGGAAAGCTGTTACAGAGCCTGCCCAGCTTTCATTTTTCAGGAGTTCACAGAATTCTTATTGGCAGCAAAAAGAAGCTCTGAGTGGCACCTATAATGGCGCCCCCATTACAAGTTGTTGATTTACATATCTGTCAAAGCCTTCTGCTCAAGCCTTTTAAAACTTCTCAGCACATTAAAGGCTCCCATGTCTCTGTATCTGGATTACTGTGTCATACCATTTGTAATTGTCCAGTTGTTGGCCTTTCCTTCTGAGAGTGATTTCCCCATCAATGCAAAGACAGCTTTAGAAACTGGTTAGCAAGAGGAAATCAGTTGGATGTTTT
Organism: Monodelphis domestica; assembly: GCF_027887165.1. Lineage (NCBI taxonomy): Eukaryota > Metazoa > Chordata > Mammalia > Didelphimorphia > Didelphidae > Monodelphis > Monodelphis domestica. Next base: position 58,826,083 of record NC_077234.1, read on the forward strand.
CTCTGTTGCATAAATGACTATATTTATCCCAAATAGCAAATTCATTTAGACAGCACTGGATTATAATCAACCATGTCCAACTTAGAGGCGATTAGGATGATTACAACCAATTTCACTTTAAAAATAAATGGAGGGAGAAGGCAACTTGGTGGCTCAGTGGATTGAGAGCCAGGTTGAAATAGCCTATAAAAAGGATTTTGTAGATTTGTTAGTTTGGGGACTCTGTTGTTTTTGTTCTTGTTGGACCAGGTGGTTGCTATGCATGGGTCTATCAGAGTATTTTGTGCCCTGGGTGATGGGAAAATTGGTCCCAGGTAATAGGGGCGATAAATCTAACACGCCTGAAGCTTTGCTGGAACCATAAAAAGAAGTTATTGATAAGCCGAAACAAGTCATTTGATGTTGCGGCTGTGATTTGTGAAACACTCTTTATCTCCCTTAGGTGAAGACTGTGAGACTGATATAAATGAATGTGAGAGTAACCCCTGCCACCACTCTGGTACCTGCATAGATCAGACCAATGGCTATACCTGCCACTGCCCCCACAATTGGATTGGACCAAACTGCGAAGTCCGTAAGTATTTCTGCATCTTGCTTTTGGGGATCAGATTCTGAACTGGTAAGACAAGGGATGCAGGGGAGGGTATGATTATAGCCTTATCTGTATTAAAGCCAGCTTTTCCATGTCTTTAGAATGAAGAATAATTGCATTTTATTTGAAAATGGAGTTAAGCCTCAAGTCTTTAAAGATTTACATTCTCTTGAAGATGCTACATGTTTGTAAATCACAAGACTCCAACAATGTCAGAAAAACCTAAAATGATAAGTTACTCAAAGGGCAATAGATAGCTGCCTAATGAGCGTGAATCAACTAAAGGGTGGCATCAGTGGCTGGACAAGTGGCCTAAAAGTGGCACTTTTCAAGAACCAGGTGACTGGAGATGGAGTTGGGTCTATCATGAATTACAAATGAGAGACAGCAAATAGCTCCAGTGGTTCACTGGGACCCCTGAGGACTTAAAAGGATTATAGGAATGTTTCTGGCATGTTGACTAGAGAAGAGGACATATGGGAAAATTCAAACAAGAAATATTCTGGATGGCAAAATGTCAGAAAAGGAATATTTAAAATTGTATTGACCTGTAATCTGGAAAATAATGGAAAATTTAAAGAAAAAAGATCATGGTGGTTCATAAGAAATCCAAACTTGTAGAAGTAGGATCCATACTGGGAACCTTGGCTTTCCCAAAACTCATGGCTGTTTGATTAGGGACTGCAGCTATAAAATGACCTGCATCTAAAATCTTCAATTCTGCCTTCTACCATATACCCCACCTATCAACCTAGAATCTTGGGCTTCTGATTGCTGAGCTGTCACCATTTTTAGTTTGACCTAGACCATCATGATGCTTTTGATCCACTCTCTTCCCAACATGCTGACTTGTACCTCCCCCAAGCAGATCCTATCACTTTCTTCCCCACACTCTGTACTTTTCACTCTACCACCAGAGACCTTAATGACATTACCATTCCTAGAAAGGGTAAGTCATTCAGTTACTCTGTGATTCCACTCATCATCTCTGTAACTTCCCCAACCAAACTGCCCACCCTTCCTCTTACCCACTTCCCTACTATTCACTATTAGAATATAAACTCCTTTAGAACAGGTACTATCTTTCTTTTTGTTTTTGTACTTCCTTTAACCCTGTAACACTCAGCACAGATCTTGGTACTTAGTAAGTGCTTACTAAAAATGCTTTTTCCTTCCTGTATTATTGATACTTAAGAAGGAGGAGGACAAAAGTGAAATCAAATTAATAGCTAATTTTATACTAGTAGTCAAGAAACTTGAGTTTGGGTTCTAGTTTAAGACCTAATTCTGGATGTAATTTTGGACAAGTCACTTAATTTCTCTGAGTATTAGTTTCTTCATTTAGACAATGGGGCAAGAGTAGAGTGTTTGATCAAACTATTTTAAAGATCAGTTGCAGCTCTAATGTTTTATTACCTGAAAAAAAAAACTTGTTTAATGCTTGTTATGTGCCAAGTGCTATGTAGGGTATTTGGGGGTGAGTTTGAGGAATATAAAAGAAGAATAATTTAGTGATATACCCTGGCTGATTCACATTTTGTGTACTGTGTACAAGATCTGTGACTTTATCTGGTGGATAGTAATCTTTTTGGAACTTGGTAAATGGACTTTAGGAGATTTTTGTGGCCAAAATACATATTGGGCTACAGTGAATCTGGTGATGCACAGGTTTGAACTTAGCTAGGCAAAATCCTCAGACTGTAGAGATATGATCCATCTCTTGACTCATAATTGAAACCTTTCTGGTATGATAATACTTTTGTGAAGGAGATGGGATGAGGGGCAGGTTAGCAGGTGGGGCTATCAGTCACTTTACTCTTCATTTGTGTGAACAGGCACTTTCTAGGACTCACTCCTCTCTTTTAGACCATGTTTTTTCCCTTCTCATTTCTTTACCTTTCCCCCACAGCCTTCTGGAGGCAAAGTATATTTTCAAACCTGGCATTAGGACCAAAGAGATTATGGATGCATAATTTTCCCAGCTAGCTCCTACCATTATTAATGACTCACTTTGTTCCTAAGGCTACCCCCGTTGAAGGTTCTCTCTTTACTTTGGGAAATTGCTATGTTATCTATTTCTCTTATAATATGAGCCCCCAATCAACAGAGACTGACAAAATAAGTTTAAATCACCTTCATTTCCAGACATTCCCAGTTGACGTTCTCTTAGGAGGTCAAACACCTGTACACAAATTTAACCATTAACTGGAGTTTTAATAGCTTAAGAAATAAAACTGAAATTTAGATATAAATATTTCTAAACACCAGTGCTTTTGGTTAGCACTAAGAGGGAGGGTGAGACTACTTTCTCTTCCAAGGAGGTACAGAAAATAGAGGCAGGAACAAAGCAAGTTTTATGTTATGGGCTAGATTACAACCTCTTAGTGCTAGATACCCATAGTCTCTGTACTAATTTCTTTTGCCTCAGTATTTCAGTCCTTGTTTTTTAGATGACTATCACTTTAAAAAAATATTTTTATTGTCATGCAAAACACACTTTCATATGGGTCATTATTGTAAGAACAAACTCATATGTAACCCAAAGCCCAAAATAGAACCATAAATACACTCATGTGAAAGATGACTCCAACGGTTCTTTCTCTGGAGGTGGATAGCATTTTCCATCATGTCTTTCAGGATTGTCCCTGGCCATTGCATTGATAAGTGTAGCCAAGTTTTCACAGATAATCATTGCCCAATATTTTGTTGCTGTGTACAGTGTTCTCCCAGTTCTGCTCATTTTGCTTTGCACCCATTCCTGTAGATATTTCCAGCTTTTTCTGAAATCATCTTGCTTATCATTTCTAATAGCACAATAGTATTCCATCACCAACATGTACCACAGTTTGTTCAGCCATTCCCTAATTGATGGAAATCCCCTCAGTTTCTAATTTTTTGCCACTACAAATAGAACTGCTATAGATATTTTTGTACAGTTAGGTCCTTTCCCCTTTTTTATTATCACATTGGAATACAAATGCAGTAGGGGTATTACCAGATCAAAGGGTATACATAGTTTTATAGCCCTTTGGGCATAGTTCCAAATTGCCCTCCAAAATGGTTGTATCAATTCACAACTCCACCAACAATGCATTAGTGTCCCATTTTTGCCACATCCCCTCCAAAACATTTACCACTTTCCTTTACTGCCATATTGGCCAAACTGATAGTTATGAAATGATATTTCAGCATTATTTTAATTTGTAGTTCTCATATCAAGAGTGATTTAGAACATTTTTTTCATATGATTATTGATGGCTTTTTCTTGTTCATACCCTTTGAACATTGGTCAGTTGGGGAATGGATGTCCATCACTTCTAGTGGTTCCATTCCTCTCTGGTCTCTATTGCAAGGCTGAAATATCCATGTCTTGTATCTTCTCCCCATATGATTGGCCAAAATTTCTCTGGCCATATTCGGTTGTGGGTATTCTTCTTTTTATCAAGGCCAAGTTCCTTCCCCTACCAAGAGACTCTGTCATTCTCCCATTCCTGGAAATGTCCTCAGACCTAAGTTCCTATACTTTTTCTGTTTCAACTTCTCAGTTCCCACTATCTTTTGCAATGGAACATTATGCTAATTTTGAGAGATCTAGCAGAGTTTGTCTTTCAAAAGCATCAATCTTCAAAACCACAGGCTCAGTGCTGTACCACAAGGAATTAAACTTCAGTGAAAACCAGATTTGTAAATGATGAAAAACTCAAATTTTATTTAACATTAATTAAAAAAAAAACCTTCTTAGGCAAAAACACATAGAACTCTTATGAAGAGATGTATGGCAATCAAGAACCACTCCCTGGAAAGATCTTAATTGTAAGGAATGTTTTGTAATGTCTCCCGGGTTAGTCAAGACAAACCAAAGCATGAAGGCTTTATTAACTACTTACTGTGTAACCAGTTGAATACAAAGAAAAGCACAAGACCATCCCTGCTCTCAAGAAGCTCAAAATCTATTAGATAACTATGGACAAACAAGGTATAGACAATCTAAATTGGAGATGATCTCAAAGGGAAGCCACTCAAGTGGAGGAGGACTCCTTGTGAAGAAGGGGATTTAGCTAAGATTTGAAGGCCATCAGGGCAGCTAGGAGGCAGAGATGAAGAGGGAGATGGAATTTCAAGCATGCAACATGAATAGCCAGTGCAAATGCATATAGTCTGTCAGTCAATAAACATTATTGAGGGCCTTCCAGATGCCAGGCACTGGGCTGAGCAGTGGGTCTGTAAAAAAAGGTAAAAAACAGTGGCCCCTCTCAAGGAGCTCACAGTCCAGTTGGAGGAGATCAGAGGAAATCAAGCTATAGCCAGGGTAAATTAGAAGCAATCCACAGAGGGAAGGCACTGGAATTAAGGATAATCAGGAAAACCTTCCTATAGAGGCAGGATTTTGGTTGGGACTTGAAGGAAGCTAAGAGATAGAGATGAGGAGGGAGAACATTCTTAGCATGGAGGGCAGCCAGTGAAAATACTCTGAGATAGAAGATGCAGAATCTTGTGAGAGGAATAGCTAGGAGGCCAAAGTCTGGATCGTAGTGTACGTGGAGAAGAAGAAGATATAAGAAGACTGGAAAGGTTGGGCAATGACAGACTTTGAAAGCCAAACACAGGATTTTTTATATTTGATCCTGGATGTAAGAGGGAGTCAGTGTGGTTTTCTGAAAAGGGTGAGGGAGGTGACAGGATCACACTTGCCCTTGAGAAGGATAATTTTGACAGCTGAATGGAGAGTAAACTGAAGTAGGGAAAGACTTGAGGCAAAGAGACCAACCAGAAGGCTATGACTGTCCTAGTTTAAGCATGAAATGAGGTAGGGTGATAGCAGGGAGATGGTAGAGCAAAGAAGGGGACATCTAGGAGAGGTGTTCAAAAGCTAGAAAAGAAAGGCTTTTGCAACTGATTAGATATGTATGAGGAGGCGAGACACAGTGAAAGGAACGGAAAGAGATAATAAGCCCAGATTGGGGCATGATGAATTGAAGATGTCTACCAGATGCACGGTTTGAGATGTCTAATATGCAATTTGAGACCAGACAGTATTAATCACCCTGCCTAGAACCCATAGACACTCAGTCAGTGAGACCAATCAAACATTCCCGATAACAAATCTTCTAAATCCTTTGAAGTCATTCTCCATTTTCTCTAATGAAATCAGATTATCTTTTTTGAACATCTATATTAAACCTAATTCAATAATAGTTTTTTTTTAATTTGGAAAAAGATTAGATTGAAGAATGACAGGAATAAGTCAAATCAAAAAGCATTTGTAAGTGCAAACTATATAACAGGTCCTGGGCTAACCTGTGCAGATTCAAGTATAAATAAAACAAATCTTTACTCTATTCCCAGTGGAATTTACATGCCAAAGGGTAAGACAGTGCAACTTCTGAGGTCAAATGAATTACCCAAGGGGGGCGGGTTATGTTTTGTAGAAGTAGGTTAGGACCTCACGGGACATCTTGAATAACATTTTTTAGGAACAAAATTTCTCCCTTTCTCTTTGCCACTCTCAGAAAACCATCCCATATAACAAACAATTTTTTTAAAGAAAAAGAGGAAGAGGGAAAAAAATCAGCAAAACTAAATAACACATCAAAAAATCTGAAAAATAAGTCACTTCTACAAAGCAGTAGAAGGAGGGATCTTCTCTTGAGTGATATGTTAAGACATACACAAACTTCATTATGGAGGTAGATGGGAAGCCACTGTAGATTTTCAGTGTGGGATATGATTAAAACTGGGAATTCACCAGAGAAATAGGGCAGTCCTGGGCTGGAAAGGAAGAGACTGGAGTTAGAGAGACCAGGTAAGAGGCATGAACTGAAGTGGTACTGATGGAAATGAAGAGGGTCCAGGAAATCGTAGGATTATTGAGTAAAGAATCATTAAAAATATCCATTTGTGGCTAGATTTATCATAGATAAGTTATCATAGATGAAAATATGATGGTAGAGAAGCAGGGCAGACTTCTCTCCACTGCTCCCCAACTATATGACTCTGGGTAAATAATTTAATTTATCTCTACCTTAGTTTACTCATCTGTAAAATGAGAATGACAAAAGATAAGAGCACCTACCTCACATAGTTGTGAGGATTAAATGAAATAATATGTGCAGAGTGCTTTGCAAACTTTAAAGTAAATATTGGTTATTATCCTTACATCAATGGATGGAGTGGTCATCTGGTTACTCTTCCTCAAAACAATATTGGGGCATTTTGCCCTGACCTGTGACACCATTGGTGTAGAAAATGAAGTGAAATGACTTATCCAGGGTAACACAACTAATAAGGATCTGAGATTGGGTTTGAACTCAGGTCCACTTCCTGACCCAGGACAAATACTCTATCCACTCTGCTACTTTCATTTCCTCATCTGTAAAATGGGAATAATAATAGCTGCTACTTCCCAGCATTACCATCAGGATCAAATGGGAATAACATTTGTAAAGTGCTTTGAAACCTTAACATGGCATAGAAATGCCAGCTATTATAATTATGTTAAATCCTTGCAATTATTCTGTAAGGTAGGTTCAGCAAGTATTATTATTTCCAGTCTATAGATGAGGAACCTGAAACTCAGAACAAGTTGCTAAGACTTGCCAATGGTCCCCCCAGTGGGTAAGCTCCAGTGACTGGATTTGAACCTGGTTTGCTTCTCACCCCAAAGACAGATTCTTGCCGAGTTCCTACTCTGCAGGATTTTACAGTGCAGCCCTCAGAGTTAGAGGGAGAGAATCAGATCTTTTTTCCTGGAGTTGGTGGTGGCAAATGAGAACTGGGAACCAGATTCACCCATCCCTATGAAATTCCAAAAGGACTTTGAAACCTGCCCTCTCAGAACGTGTTGTTCACTCATTTCCGTCATGTCTGGCTCTTCATGACCCCATTTGGGGTTTTCCTGGCAGAGATAATAGAGTGGTTTGTCAATTCCATCTCCAGCTCATTTTACAAATGAGGAAACTGAGGCAAAGTTAAATGATTCGCCTAGAGTCACCCTGCTGGTAAGTGTGTGAGGTCAGAGTTGAACTCAGGAAGATGAGTCTTCCTGACTTCAGGATTTGCACTCTATCCACTGTAGCACCTACCCACCACTCTCAGACCTACCAGGGCAAACTTATAGAGATAGAAATAGAATCAATTCTGAGAAAAGTTCCCAAATAGCAAGTAATTTAACCTGAATGGGAAGACATGTTTTTGAACCCTTCTCTTCTGTGTTATTATCTGTTATAAAATGGAAGCGTGGCAAGGGCTAGGCAGTCAGAATTAAGAGACTTACTCAGAGTCACACAGCTAGGATGTATCTGAGGCCAGATTTGAACTCTTGGCCTGGCACTCTAACTACTGTGCTACCTAGCTGGCCCAGACGACACTTTTTTGTGTGTGCCATTTAATACTCTTCTATCCTTTACTCCTTCTTCCTCCAGGAAAAATCACAATCCAGTGGCTGCTACCTGGGGCAGCAGATTAGAGATGCAGATGAGATGTTTGGTTTTTAAAACCCTTTTCGATGATGCCTCTTCTTCCCTCGGAGTCTCCCCATTCTTTATTCTCCTCTGTTCACTCTGTGAGCCAGCTCTACCAACCTACTTGCTTTCTCCCCTCTCCATGCCTTTGCCCTGGCTATCTCCCAAGCCTAGATTATTCTCTTTCCTCATGTCCACCTTGTAGTCTCCTTGGCTTCTGTTGATACTCAGCTCAGGCTACTAGAGATAACTCTAATGGACTCTTCAGTGAATCTAGTAATTTTTTATTTATTGTCTCTCTTATTTGAATGTGAGTTCCTTGAGGTTGGGTTCCATTTGCATCTTTGTATCTCCATTGTTAAGCAAAGTGCCTGAGACATAGTGGCGTCAAGCTTCATATAAATATATCTATGACTAGTAATATTAATAATAATTATTATTATTGTAACAGAATGTCTCTTAAGTGACTGAGCTACAATCCAAAGCTGGATAAGAGGCTCTTATTATGATGCTTTTCATTAGAAGGCATTCGCTTCCAGAACTTCTCCAGTTTCACGTGCCAATTATTTTATTTTAGCTATTGCACAGCCACCTCCAATATTCGTTTTAGCCTGGGGCCATAGCCAGTCTCTCGTACTTGGCAGGTAGTCATTATCTAACATCCAATCAGTAGTAATAATAAGTAATCTGGTCTACCGCACAGATAGTTTTCTCAGGTCCACCCGGAGAGACGAGCTGTAACCATCACCTTGGGAAGAGAATTTTCCATCCTTATTAGTATTTGATGTGTCCATGTCTTGAGATGAATCAGAGTGTTCTGGGTAGTTACCATAACAACTCAGGTGTCTCGAAATTTGAGTCACCGTCACCCACGTCCAGGGCTTTGGAATTTAGCTCACATCTGTCAGGCTTTATTGAAAGAAGACACCCCAAGGAAGCCAGTCCTAGGAACAGCTTTACAGTGTGATGCCCCCTGGGTATTATTGTTCACATTGAGAAACATAAGGTTTTCTTATTTGTAGCTTAAGTTCCTTTGGTGACAATTATAATAAAAAATAACAGCTAACAAGGAGATAGCATTTGAAGGTTCGCCAACCTCTTTATCTGCATTCTCTCATTGGAGCCCCCACCTAGCAAATCTGAGAGATGGGTCTGAAGGACATTATGGCTATGCAGTAATTAAGGCAAATTCAAATAATGCACAATTTGATTTCAATTGAATTGTAATACCAGGTCACTTTTAATGCAAGCCAAAATTCAAGCAGATGTGACCTGTGAGAGCTAGTCAAAGGTTTGAACATGCCATTACATCGTTAATCTGCTCTTGCCTAATGCCAGGTGTGGATATGATGTGCTGCTGGGTACCATATTCCCAACAGGTATGGTAATTTTTTTAAAAGGGCCCTTGGGGTGGCAGCTGGGTGGCTTAATGGGTTGAGAGCCAGGTCTAGAGACAGGAGGTCCTGGGTACATATCTAGACCCCGGCCAAGTCACTTAACCCTCATTGCCTAGCTCTTACAACTTCTTCTGCCTTGGAATCAAGACAGAATATTAATTCTAAGCTGGAAGGTAAGGGGTTAAAAAATAAAAATAAAAAGGACTCTTCACAAAATGGGCAAACTGCAGAAGAATACTGCAGGTGCAGTAGAGGCTTGTTGTTATTACATCAGAAATAATGATGGGAGAGTAATGGAGAGACTTAAGTATTCTTGGTGTGCCTGAGTCAAGGAGCTCTTGAATCCTAAATTGTGAGACATTTTAGGTTGGCAAGGGCTGTTTAAGCATGTGACCATTCTTGATGGCATCAGATCTTGAATCTTCCATTCTAAAATAAACATGAAAAAGGTCCCCAAATAGTTTACTTCTTATTCTTTATTCCTTTCCAGGCCATATTTTAGCAGCATCAGTAAGTTACACAAAGTATGGAGTCCTGCTCCTTATAAGTTAAACCACTGTAAGTAAATCATTTCTCTGCAAAATGAAGAGATCATCCCAGACAGGTTTGAAGCTCCCTTTCGCTCTGAAACCTGTATTTTTGTAACTCTACAAAGACCAAGGAGGGAGCTTTGGTTGTTACCTGGGACACAGGAAGGAGAAATGAATGGAACAGAGTATGGAGGAAGGGTAGACATCCCTATTCTGGTCCATCCCAGTTTCATGACTATATTTTCTCATCCAGTAAATGGCAATTCCCATACTTTACAAGGTTGTGAGTTTAAACCAGAAATGATAGAGTGGAAAGTGCACTAGTTCATAGGACCCAGTTTCAAATTCTACTTCTTACATTTATTCCTTGTGTGATCTAAAGTAAATCACATAACATACTCCCCCAGCCTCAGTTTCCACATCTGCAGATGAGAGATTTAGACTCGATAGAGGTTCCAACAAACTCTAACCCTGTGATCTTATGTTTCCTGTAATGTGGGTTCAAATCCTCCTTATGATAATTACTACCTAAAGGACCTTGGGCAGATCACCTTCCTGTCCTCATCTGTAAAATGAGAATTGGGCTTTGACGGTCCCTGAGATCCTTTCAAGCCACAATTCCCTGAGCCTACCATCCTGTGACAGTTCAGTGAAAGCTTTTTGGGATGAATGAAATGCCATATGCACTTACAGGAGAAGCATTTATGGCAAATTCTTAGTCTGTCATCCAAGTGCTTTCTGAGCCACCCAAATGAAAAACATGCCCCGAGCAGTGAGCATATGTGTATTCTGGGCCATGTACCTGCTGGGGCTGATGAGGTCACCCCGTCCATCCCCCTGCCAAGGCCGCCTTTTTTCCCTTCCTGGACTTTATCCAGCAAGGTAAATGATTCATGCAGTGGATCTCCCAGGACGCGGCAAAGCAGAGGGGCTTAGGAGAATAATGGATGGAATGTGAGATGGCAGATGCAACCGCTTGGTGTAAATAAATTTTGCTCCATTTCAGACGAAGTGTTGGATTTATTCAAGCTAACTAGCTAAGCTGTCAGTCAAATGGAGCCAGGTTACTAAGCAGATTTGGAGAGCAAAACAATTCATACACCATTTCCTCCTGACAGAGGAATGAGGCAGTGCTAAGGAGGGAGTAATCCTTTCAAAATTGGGCCAGAAAGCTTTTCTTTTTGGGATGCGTGGGGAGAATATAGACAATTTTCTCCATAGCAAAGGCGGTCTGGAATAAGCCATTAGGAGAAATAAAGACAGATGATGGAAGACCCTATATCCCAGTCTCCTTAGACAGACCTGGAACATAGCACCGAGTATTGTACCAAATGATCTGCTAAAATTTATATCCGTTTTGAACAATCTTATAAGTATAAAATGTGTGTTCCTGTGAATCCATCTTAGGATTTTTAGTTTCCCTCAGAGCTCATTGCAAGGATCATCTGGTGGGGCCTTTCCTGAACCCCAATCTGCTTTCTCCTAGCCTCTAAATTACCTTCTATTTTTTTCGCTAAATATAAACATGTGGACATGCACCTCCTATATAGCCTATTTCCCTTCAGTCTTTGAGGTTCCAGTACAGAGTACATAGGAGGCATTTAATAAATGCTGTTGATTGATTGAGTGATTGATTGTGTGTATAGAGTGTGAATATATGTGGACGTACACCTAAAATACTTACAAAATATCTGAGACTTCATTGATATAGACACTGGCACAGATTGATAGCTTTTCATGTTCTAGGAGTTGTTTTGGCTAAAAAAAAACCCCATCGGGTTCCTCCTCTCCTCTCTGTTTGGCAATAGTAGCTAGTGGCCAACATTTATAGGGTGCCTAATATGTGCCAAGAACTGCACTTTGCAAATATTATCTCATATGATACTCACAATAGTTATGGGAGATAGGTGCTATAATTATCCCCATTTTACAGATGAGGAAACTGTGACAAGTAGAGTCTAAGTGTTGTGCTCAGGGTTACAAAGTTAGTAAATATTTGTGGTCGGTGTTCTAGACTCTGGGTCCAGTGCTCTATCCATTGTATCACCTATCTGATGACTTAACCAGGCTGTTTCTTGAATGACATGCTGCATCACCAAGCCCAAGCCCCAAACCTTTTCATCTTGGTAACACTGACCTGAGCTTAAGCTTCAGATGAGATTTAGTATCATGTCCACAGCACTATGAGGCACTGGAGGAGAACTAGGCTCCAGGACACTCTAAATGCATGTCTGTGTATGTATAGGACAGTGAAGCTGGACATATATAATAATAATGATGATGATGATGATGGTTATTTAGCATTTTATTGTTGACATTATCTGATTCGTGCCTCACAAGGATGTATGCTGCAGACATTATTCTCTCCATTTTATAGATTGAGAAAATAGACACTCAAAGAAGTTGATCTTCCCACAGTTCCAGAGCTAGGAAATGTCAGTGTCAGGTTTTGAACCTGTTATTTTCCATATGCCAAGTCCAGCATTATGCACTCTGCCATGTTGCTTCTTTAAAAATGTATACGTGCTCACACCCAGATAGATTATTTCCATGAACTGCAATAATATGTGAAAACCCAACAGAGGGTTGTCTGGCTCTACTCTGGGCAATTTCATCTAAATAAAGGATAAATCCAAAATACAAATATATATGTTCTATCCTCATGCTATTGATTCAGCCATGGCTGTTCTGAAATTTTAGCATAATTGTGCTGAATGTTGGACTGCAGCCTATACTTTTCTTCCCAAGAGAATGCTGAAATACTTAGAAATCAAGTGAGTCATACTTCACTTTCGTCAGCCAGAAAATAACAGTTGTCTCTCTAAATGTATCCCAGATCTTTTCAAACAAATTTGTTTGTGGACACTTCATGTAGGGAAAAAGCGATGTGGACCATTCTGTAAACTTTTGTGATCATTATGCTGACCTCTATCTATGGTAATTGTTCAGTGGTAGCTACTCTCATCATCTTCTTAGCATGTTTCCATGACTAGTAAGTAATAATGGTCTATTTGATATCAATTTCTTTCCTTGATCCACTAAAGGTTTAAGCTTTGGAAGGTAGGGGGCTATATCCTGTTTATCACCAATTTTTCATTATAAATCAGCACTGTACATAAGATTTTTTTATTTAAATTCAGTAACAGACTAATCTGGAACAGACCTCAGAATAGACCTGGTTTATTTCCCTTTTTCCTGGTCATGTGGTATCCAAGCCCTCCAGGACAGGAGACAGTTAATCATTTTCCAATTAGCTCTCCAAGAAAAGAGTGTCTTCAACTTCTCTTGGTAGTTTCTGTGTTTGGCAATGCTAACAGTCATCAATTTTCTCTATTCGCTGCCTGCTGTTAAGGTATTTTTCCTCTACCAGACAAACCTCTCTTGAAATTTAAATTTTTATATTCCTTTCCATTCTCAGAGGGAATGGAGGATTGTTGGGTACCATCTTCCTTGGGATCGTTCTCAGTGCTTTCTGAAGAGTTTTTATGGAGGCAAAGGTATAGCTGCACAATGGACATATTTTCTCTACTGCTGTAATCCTCCTAATAGAATGAAAACTCCTTGAGGGCAGAGACACTTTTTTTTTCCATTTATATCTCCAGCACCTTTCACATAGTAGGCATTTAATAGAAGCTTATTGAACTGGATGCTTTGGGAGCTAAGAGAGCTAGTGGAGACCATGGCAGGGATTTTGAAAGCAGATAGTCCAGTCCCCATCGACAACCAGTGTGTGATTGCTATGACGAGGTGGTGCTGAAGGAGAAAGAATGAAAGGAAAAGCTGTATATAGAAACTGAAGAAGAACAAAGGTATCGTAGCTGCACCAGTGATACTCATTTTGTGCCACTTAGAGTCTGACCCTTCTCTTATTCAAACTGAATCGTTTTAAGTTTTCCTAAACCCTATTTTCCGATAGATATCTTTATGGCTCACATCTGGGCTCTTTCCAAGGCATCCATATATCCTCTCTCCAATGTTGATGGATCCATCCACTCAGAGGGGGTGGAGAATAGTTAGTTGCCATCTGCCATCTGATAGTACTCTGTACTTTCTGAAGAGATGTTATGAAGGCAAAGAGTGCCTTTCCAAGATATCAAAATATCCAACTAGCCAAGTATCTGTGATACCAACTGCCTATGGGACCTCCCTGGGCTTTAATTGCTTTACCTATAAGAAGAAGAGATTGGGCCAAATGGCCTTTGAGGCCCCTTCAAGTTGGAATTCTAGAATTTCCTTTTATCTGGACAGTTGACATTTTTTTGTTCCTCATTTAGCAGCTATACCAACTTCCTATACATAAAATTCCTATTATTATTATTAGATTGATTAATATCAATACTTGATTATTATAATCTAAAATATTCATCATTAATATTATTGGAATAGATATTCAGATAATACAATTATTCTTTATAATAGTACATACTATAATAAGTAATAAGGCCTAATTTTTAGATCTTGGAAGAGTATAATGAATGTATCTATATAGTAATTGAGACAGCCAGTGAATAGAGTGCTGGGTCAGGAATCAGGAAGGTTTGAGTTCATCACCAGCCTCAGATGCTTCCTGGGTTGTTTGGCCCTGGGTAAGTTTCCTATCCTCTGTTTGCCTCAGTTTCCTCAACTGTAAAGTGGGGTAATAACAGTAATTACCTTGTAGGGTTGTTGTGAGGATCCAATGCGCTAATATTTATAAAATGCTTAGTGAAATGCCTGGCACTCAGGCAGCACATAAATACTTATTGCTTTCATTGCCCAGTGTTTAAAATCTCATATGGGGACCCAATAACCTTTGACAATGGTCTGCTCACTTCTGTTCACAGACATACAGTGGAGGTCTGGCCCCATGGCTGAGAGCCTGAGCAACATGCCACGCCACTCACTCTACATCATCATTGGCGCGCTCTGCGTGGCCTTCGTCCTCATGCTGATCATCCTCATAGTGGGCATCTGTCGTATCAGCCGGATTGAATACCAGGGCTCTGCCAGACCTGCCTACGAGGAGTTCTACAACTGCAGGAGCATTGACAGTGAATTCAGCAGTGCCATCGCCTCCATCCGCCATGCCAGGTGTGTGGGTTGGGAAGGGAAGTGGCTTGATGCACTCATGGCGGTCCTAGGCAGACGCAAGGTACCATGGAAAGAGGACTGGTTTGGAGTCACAGGACTTGGGTCCAAATCTTATCTCTGATGTCTACTCCCTACCTTACCATGGGTCAGTCACTTCTTCACCTTCTTGGCCTCAGTTTCTTCATCTGGAAAATAAGGAGATTGGATTAGATGACTTCTGAGATCCTTGATCTGTAATCTCTTGGGAATGTGTTCATAATTTGCTTACTAGGTTAAAAAAATCTTAATGTAATATTATATTGAAATTTTTAGAGAGGAGAGCATGTCCCCTTTTAAGTGTAATACTATTGTACCCCTTTTTGGTGGGGAACCAACAGAAGGAAGGGATTCCAGCTTTGTGATGCATTAATTTGAGGAAGTTAAGAAAGGGGAAAGGCTTCTATGGACTCAGAGAGCTGCTTACAGGTATTGCGAGGTGAAGAGAATGATCAGCCAGGACCTGTTAGAGACAGAATTTGAACTCAGGTCTTCCTGAATCAATGTCAACTTTCTAGACCTAATACCATGCTCTCTCTCTCTCTCTCTCTCTCTCTCTCTCTCTCTCTCTCTCTCTCTCTCTCTCTCTCTCTCTCTCTCTCTCTCTCTCTCTCTGTCTCTCTGTCTCTCTCTTTCTCTCTCTCTCTCTCTCTCTCTCTCTCTCTCTCTCTCTCTCTCTCTCTCTCTCTCTCTCTCTCTCTCTCTCTCCCCTCTCTCTCTCATTAGACAAATAGAAATAAAGCATATAGATATTCATTGTTAGTTTTGCTTAGTGTTCAGCAAACATTTAATAAATATTTACTATGAGCTAGGCAGGTTTACTGGCTCCTTTCCAAAAACCTGGAGGGACTTAGTCTACCTCTGAGTAAGTGGGTTGTTTCCTCATTGCTTTGGCATGGCCCATTGATGGCTGGAGGGATATTCTAAGAATAGAGCAAGAGGGCCAGGGTATCTTATCTCTCATTCACAGCAGAAGGGTATGTGCTTGGACCCTTGCAAGCTCCAAAGGAAGACCCCAGAATCCCTTTTTTGGAATCTCATGGGAAATGTCTATGATGAGTTCCTAAGGGCTGAGCTAGCCTTCGATGAGCTCTCTGCTAGGCTGTTTTCACTTGGTTACTGTTGGTAGGGAGGAAGCTGAAGTCTATCAGTGTAGCAATCTGGGACTGATTTTTTCAAAATCAAAACCATTTGCAATAGAATGATGAAAAGGCAAGCTCCTTATGTGAAGCACATGACTAAAATAAAACAATTGCATTCAAGCCATTATCCTCCAAAATACCTGGAGCTCAGGAACACTTGACTTCTAGCAATTTTCCTCAGTAGGATGACAGATTTTCCACCAAGTGAACCCTGGCTGGGCCTCTGACTCCATTGCTTCTGGGAACTTTTGGGTTTCCTTTCTCCTTTTTCCTCCAAGGAAAACACATACAACCCTCTTGAGTTAGATCTCTCTCTAGAGTCTTCGAGAACTGGGAAACAAGGGGAAGTGAGGTAGCACCATGGTTCAGTCTTGGGGTAGGGAGGACTTGGGTTCAAACCTGGCCTCAGACACTTCCTAGCTGTGTGCCCCTGGGCAAGTGACTTAACCAATTGCCTAGCATTTACTCCTCTTCTGTCTTAGAAATGATACTCAGAGAGAAAATAAAGTATTTTTTTATACCCTCACCTTCGGTCTTGGAGTCAATACTGTGTATTGGCTCCAAGGCAGAAGAGTGGTAAGGGCTAGGCAATAGGGGTCAAGTGACTTGCCCAGGGTCACACAGCTGGGAAGTGTCTGAGGCCAGATTTGAACCTAGGACCTCCCATCTCTAGGCCTGGCTCTCAATCCACTGAGCTACCCAGCTGCCCCCAGAAAATAAAGTTTTAAAAGGAAAAGAACTGGGAAACACAAATGCCCAAATGAAGGGACTCTAGCTTTTAGCCGTCAGGTTACATTGAGATCAAAATGACGGAAATATATCATCTTTCAGCCAGAAAGGGAGCTTAATGAGTCACCTGGGTAAAACAGAGAGCCAAGATAGAGTGTCTTACTCATCGGTGCCAAAGGTCTCTTAAAATATTTACTAGGGACTGAAGCAAAGCTCTGGCAGCCATGATGTCAATACCAGTGATGTCAACATCCATTCTTGGATATTGGAGAGGGGGAGTAGAAGCTGACCCCTGGACAGGTCACCAGTCATCCAACCTCTGATACATACTTCCTATCTGACTTTCAATCAAAACAGCTCCCATTTGTTTTGCCTGTTGTGTCTCAGGATTGTATGATGTAGAAATGGAATAGGAAATGTATGGATTAGGCGAACATCAAACAAAGTATTTTACCACAGCATCTTCCTCAACAACATCATTAATAATTTAATTACTTCAATGAGAAGGCTTTTTCCTTATCTCTCTTTCCTTCTCCTCCCCTTATCTCCTCTTTTAGATTCCTCTTTCATCCTTCTAACTCTCCTGCTCTCCTTTCTGCTCTCCCCTTCTCTCTCATCTTTTTCCCTTCTCTCCCCCCACTATTGATCCTTCCCTTCTCTTCTCTTTCTTTTTCTTCCCTCTTTTACCTTTCTCCTTTTCTACTATAGTCCCCCTACTTTCATTCCTTCCTTTTCTCTTCCCTCCTTCTTGCCTTCTCTCCTTTCCTTTCCTCTCCCCCCCACCCCCATTCCTTTCATCCCTCTCCTTCCTTTTTTTCTGGAAAAAGTTTATAACTAAACAATAGGACCTTGGTAGCAATGGGTTGATTAAATGATAGGATTCTGAACAAAAAGAAGTCCATAAAGATCATCTATTTTTAAGCTCCACTTTCTCCAGATGAAGATACTTTGCAATGTTCTAGAGAGACTTGGGTGCCCATTTATCTTACTCTGTCTTATAAATGTAGAATAACAACCTAATCAAGTAAGTGAAGGTTTAAATCTCTTTAAATACCTTTAACCTCTTAAATATTCTCTGGGATTCCTCAAGATGATATGACACATCCCATCCAGCTTAACTTTTTTCCTTGCTACTTAGGTTAATGACTCCTCATGTAGTCTGGGTGTCTATACTCCAATAAAGTCAGTCTCTCTTATCTGCTAGCACAATTCTGATATGGGAGTGAGGAGGACAGTTTCTTCTATTAAAAAAAAAGCTTTAAAATTATTGTTGGATGTTTTTGAGTGTCATGAAAATAGCCCCAGCTTGCTCTCCCTTCAGTGCTGTTTTGTTAACTCCTCAGACCTTTATTTTGCTTGGTAACTTTCTGGCAACATGCCTTCTACCTCCTGGAGACAAGCCATCTGGAATGAATTGGCATATGTCATAAATGATCATTTCCAAAGGAAAATAGTTTTTGAGAATGTTTTTCAGGGTGGGGGTTCAGCTGACTGATCTCTGAGGGATTTTCCCATTCTGAGATCGCAGAATTCTATGAAAGCATGATTTTCTCTTTCCCCCCATCTTCATCAAATGTTGAAGTTCTAAGTGATGCCAAAGCTCTGGGAAGAGACAGGGCAAGGAACAGGGCCAGGATTGGTCCATGGTGAATAAGCTCATTACATTTCTGGACAAGCTGATCAAGGAAATGTTTTTTAAAAATTAAAAACATATATTAAAATAAAAGTTTTCATAATTTTTACTTGTACATGCCAACTAGCATTAAAGTTGTAAAGAATGGGTTAGTTAATTTTTTTAATTGGGGTTTTAAGTCATTGCAGTGAATGTGAAATGAGAAACAGTGGTGAATCAAAAAGAAATTAATTTCTCTGACTATGGGGCTTAAAGAAGAGAAAAATCAATATGAGGTTTTTCAAAATCTATCTATGCTGTGTCTAAAAGCTTTGCAAAGATTGAGTACAGAAACCACTTGAGTTTGGATTCTGTTGATCTTAATTCAATTCCACAAACATTTATTAGTTGTCTACTATGATTGTGGTGCCAATCGATACTGGGGATTCAAAGACAAAAATCTAAACAAAGCCCTGTTCTCTCCAGGAGCTTTTGCATTCCAAGAAGGCTAGAGGAGGGGATACAACTCATCACTAAGTAAATACGAAATAATTTCAGGATTTAAAGATCACTAACAACCAGGGCCATCAAGAAAAGCATAGGATCCCTGAATGGAGGGAATAATAATAATAATAATGATGATTGCTATTTAGCATTTTATTGTTGACATTATCTGATTTGTGCCTCACAAGGATGTATGCTGCAGACATTATTCTCTCCATTTTATAGATTGAGAAAATAGACGCTCAAAGAAGTGATCTTTCCACAGTTCCAGAGCTAGTAAATGTCAGTGTCAGGTTTTGAACCTGTTATTTTCCAGATGCCAAGTCCAGCATTTTCCACTCTGCTACGTTGCTTCTTTAAAAATGTATACGTGCTCACACCCAGATAGATTATCTGAGACCAGATTTGAACTCTGAAAAACAAGTCTTCCTGAATCCCTGCCCAGTGCTCTATCCACTGTGCCATCTAGCTGTACTGCAAGGATCTAGGTAAAAGGTAATAAAAAGCCTCATTAGGGTAGCTGTGTGAGTGGAGAGAAGGAACAGGCAAGAGATGTTCTGAAAGGAGAGAAGGCATAAGTTGGCAATCGATTGGATATGTGAGGTAAGGGAGAACGAAGGGTCCATTTGCAATGTCAAGATTTGAAATTCCTTGTTACATCACTGGAGAGGTAACCAAAAAAAGCCCAAAGACTGGGGACTGGGTTTGGCTACGTGGGGAGAAGAAGAAGAATAGAGTATGGTGATACTAGTACTTGAGCCTCATCAGGTTATAGAGAATGTACTGAGCCCAAGCAAACAAGAAGAGTTAATTATGTGCCAGGCACCATACCATAAAAGTTTAAGATAATATCATTATACAAGGAATATTTTGTTTCACATAGGGTTCAAGGAGCAGTGTGGTCTAATATGTGGAGGGAGGAGAGGTAGATAGGACCTGGCGTAAGATGTTTTGGATTCAAATCCTATCTCTGAGATTTGCCAACTGTGTAACTTTAGGAAGAGACCTTTCTTCTCTCTTCTCAAACTCTCCAATGAAGGGGTTGAACCAGATGGCCTCTGATGGATGGCCATCTATCTATCTCTAGGGCAAGCAGTGGATACATAATTCCTTAAAACATGAAGTATACATTTATTGAGGGCTTGTTATGTGCCCAGATGATAGAATCCTAAAATTTCATACCTAGGAGAGACGTTCGAACATGCAATATCAGACTCAGCAGGAAATACATTTAATCCAAAACACATTCATTTTTTAATTGATGAAACTGGCCCCTAAATGGTAAGTGTTTATACACACACACACACACACACACACACACACACACACACACACACATATATTTAATATAAAGTTAGTAAATTCTTACAAGAATTTACTCATAAGAATTTACTAACTTTATATTTAAATATATATATATATCTGCATGCCTGTATATATTTGTGGCCCCCACTGAAATATGAGCTCCTTGTGAAAAGGAATTTTTTTCATTCTTTGTACTTGGCTCTTCAGTGGCTGGTACAGGTCCTGACACATAGTAGGCACTTAATAAAAAGAAGATTGGTTGATTGATTGGTCCTGAAATATGCTAGGAGCTACATTCATTTCTTCCATCCATTCCATTCACTGGACAGTTTTGGTTAAATGACCAAATGGGGCATAATCTTTCTTTAACCAGAGCTTTATTTTCCTTTTGTGTTTCAGGTTTGGAAAGAAGTCCCGCCCTGCTATGTATGATGCAACTCCCATTGCTTATGAGGATTACAGCCCCGATGATAAACCCTTGGTCACACTGATTAAAACGAAAGATTTGTAATCGACTGTATCTTTTTTGGATTATTTTTCAAAAAGATGAGATACGACACTAATTTAAATATTTTTAAGAGTTAAAAAAACCTAAGAAATTTAAATTGTTAGCTGCTCAAGAATTTTCTGTAGAATATTTAAGAACTAATTTTCTGCAGCTTTTAGTTTGAAGAAATATTTTAAAAACTGAATTTGTGAAGTTCATAGACTACATTTTAATGTACTTCCAGCTCTCTAAACCATAGGCTTCTAATAGTGTGTGCTCTTTTCATGGTAGACACTATTATGACACCCAGATTAATTTCTGTGCTTGTTACAGAATAAGTCTAATGGAGGAGAAGTTTCTATTTGACATTAAAGTGCCGGCTTTCAGAGTAGTGTTAGGAAAAAAAAAGTAAAGCATAGTCTGATACATACTACAGTATATCCATAACTTAAAAGAAGTCTAAGATGTGTGTGTGTTGTGAAAAAAGAAACTAGTTACATTAATTATTCCTCACCTGAATGAAATTAGCTTTTTGCCTTATTCTGTGCATGGGTAGAGATCCTATTTCTGCATTATTTGGTTGAATCTTGTGGAAGCATACTTTGGAGTTCAATGTCGAGTTTTGTTTTGTTTTTGGTAATTGTCTTCAAGGTAGGCCACCTTTGCAAAACAAACAAACTACAAAGACAAGCAGTATCTAGTATAAGACAAATTTGGTGATGGTGTCGATCCTATATTTTTCTTTGAAAAGTCCAAGTTTTTCTATTGTGAGTAAATTAAAATCTATCTATGTTTTAAGTTGTTTGCTCTTAAGAAGTTTCAACTGTATGAGAGAACCGGCTCTTTGGATAGTGTATATTTCTCCTTACATATCTTATTTATATCCAAGACCCTTTTTTGTGGCTGTATTTGAATGCCCTGTGCTTCTTCGAGTTCTTGCTGATTTCAAAGGATATTAAATAAATGTTATCAAATCAATGCTGCCATGGACTCTTTCATTTGAAATAGCAATAGGAATGTTTGATTTTGTTATTCTCTGTTGAAGAGAAAAATCTGTTTTAACCATTCAGGTGAATTTATCCGAAGTGAATTGGGAACTGACTTTGAATCCAGGAAGGCTTTGGTTCCAGGCTTTCCTCTAACACAGCCTGGATATGTGACCCTGGGCAAATAGACTTTTCTAGAGCACCTAGAGATAAAATTAAGACCATACATTAATGAGAAAATCACTACCTGTCTTGGTAGAAGGTCATCAGAGATGCTCTCTTCCTCAATGAAATCATAGATCTAATCCCAACTGCTATCATCAGTCATCATTCATTGTGCCTTGGAAGAGTCCATCCTTCTTGTTCATGGAGTTTGGAGATGAAATGAAGAAGGTGATGAGAAAACACATTGCTGCTGGGACTTTTTGATCCTGGGGCAAGCAGCATTAGTTGTTCTCTCAGTGAGGCATGGGGTAAGGATGGAAGGAGAGCACCAACTTATGAGGGAGGAGAGAAAGGCTCAGAACATGAGCCTGAGGGGAATTATGGGGTGGGAGAACACAGTGGGACATGGGAGGAGTTCACCTCTGCTTGACAAACTTGCTGCAAGGACCATCAATGTATTCTCAATTCCCCAATTGCCTTACCATGCAACTCTTTTGTTTCTGGGATTGGGATATTTGAAACATTTATGTCTAGAGGATATAAGCATAAAAACTACAGAACATCAGAATTAGAAATCTAACACAGGGCTTCCTGATTCTGAGACAGGTTCACTCTTCATTAAACCATGTCAGTGTGTAAGTAGAAAATCTCAAATGCTTGGACTTCATCTCCCAGGATCCTTTCCCCTTCATCCACATGGTGTTCTTGTAAATTGTTTATAAGTTCTGTAACTCCACCTCTTTTCTCTCTCTTTTCCAGAGACCACACTGGCTTAACTCCCTCTTTGCTCTAGCTTTTTATTTTCTTTTACTTCAAGTTATTTTTGATATATCTTATTAAACATAATACTTGGGCTATTTGGATATTAATTTTTAGTCTTACATCCGTAGTCATCCAAATGATGCAGAGCACAAATCCCTAGTCTGATTCTTCAATGATACAAGATATGGGTTGGGTTGAAATTTTTATTTGGGTCAAGAATACTATCTAGTAGAATCAAACATGAATCTAGATGATATTAGGATAATTTTCTGGACATAGGAAAGTCCATGGAAAAACTACTAGAAAGTACAACTCAAATGTTTTCTTTCTTTCTTGTGGAAAGGAAAACTAAAGTGTCTGAAAGTGTATTTATGCAAAATGTAAATATGTATATAGTTAGTTCCATAAAGTCTTAGGCAAATAGAAAGATCAATAGATATTTCTATTTGACTGACATCAGGATGTGGAACAATGTATATTATTGTATTATCTGTAAATAATCTCTATAAATAATGTATATACTATAATTAGGTTAGTAATATAGTGGTAGAGTCTGTAAATATTTAGCATGGCATGTATATATGCTGTACATAAGATTCGGTTATAGATTAGACTAGAGACTTAGATAATAGTTATAAGAAGTAGGGAATCGATTAGGAGTAAGTTAAGTTAAATATAGCATAGACAGTTGGTTATACATAGGAATGGACTTAAGCTGCATTTTCAGATAGTAAGCTTTTAATTGTTTATTGTAAAGCTGATGCTAAAATTGTGTTTAATGGAAATATAGATAGATAGATAGATAGATAGATAAAATAGTTTGCAAATAATAGATATATAAAATAGGAAAACTGGTTGCTTTAGTTAACTTAGCAAGAGTAAGTAGTATTAGCACTAAGATTCAAATTTCTTTGTAATGGTTTTGTTCAAACATTTATTGTACTGAATTTATTGTAAAACCCTAAAACTACCCTTACCCAAACTTTCCTGTATAGAATTCCTAAGAGTAGATAACGTTAGCATAGAATAGTGATAGAGTAATTGAGGGAAGTTTATTATTTTGGGGAAAGTAGTTAGAAATTAGATGTAGTAGATTGGTAACTATAATAAAAATAAGTGACCTTGGGAAGGTCACAACAAAAAAAGGGGATTGTAGAAAGGAAAACGAAAGCAAGTTCTGGACTTTCTGCCACTGAGTTGGAACAAACATCAGTTGGAGTGTTAGAAGATATTGACAAGACTGACAGTTGGTGGGGGAAGGGGAAAATGGGAGTAGCAGTTGGTCTTGTAGACTAGTACTTCCTACCTGACCTTGGAACTGGAAGGAGCCTTTTCCCCTGTGTCTGGATAGAAGTGGCTCTATTCCTGAATTTCCCAACTGTGTGCTCTACCTGGATCCTTGTGATCATGTTCATCAGACAAAGGACTTAAGGGAAGCAGTTTGGACTGCAATGCCAGTCTTTAGGGTGTCAGCCTGAAGAGACAGGCCCAACAGCTCTGAAGGTCAGAACTTTTCTCCATATTGCTGTCTACTGCTAAGACTTTTGAAATTAATAAAGCCAGCATAGATATAGCATAGACAGGAATAAAAGAAACCCTCCACCAGCCTGTGAGGCCTGGTCTCAGCTCAAAAGCTGAGAGAGGCTCAAACCTCATCTAGGAAAATCCCTTTTCCCCTCCCCAATCCAAACTTGTTATTAAAATTTATCTTTATTTGAATATCACAGTCAGATACGAGCACTAATATTTCAGGGGACATAGTGGGACCTGAACCTCAGGACAGCCATTCAACTATAAACAGTCTTTATTGGACTCCTGCTGGGCGACCTTGGTCTGGCAGGCTTGTCCCTCAGGAGGGTCCATGCTTACCTGCTCTGGGGTATCTGCAACATCAATTGATAGAGAAGACATCCCCTCAGACTATCATAAGTGGCCCATTTCTCAAGAACCCCATTTTTCAAAAATAGCCTCTTGCCAGGGGGCATCTCTCTCCTTTTACCTCATCCACAGCCATATTCCCTCTCTCCCTTCAACTCCTCTTTTCCCTGTTACAAAACCTTCTGTATCCCCTGTTCCTCTATCCCACCCAGCCATATTCCCTCTCTCCCTTCAACTCCTCTTTTCCCTGTTACAAAACCTTCTGTATCCCCTGTTCCTCTATCCCACCCCATTTTCCACTATAAATATTATTCTCTTTTAAGAGTAATGTTGAAGGAGAAGCTGGGTGGTTCATTGGATGGAGAGCCAGGCCCAGAGATAGGAGATCCTGGGTTCAAATCTTCCCTTAGACACTTCCTAGTTGTTTGACCCTGGGCAAGTCACTTAACCCCCATTGCCTAACCCTTACCTATCTCTTCTGCCTTGGAACAAATACATAGTAAAGGTTTAAAAAAAGTAATGTTGAAGGGGCAGCTAGGTGATTCAGTGGCTTGAGATCAGGCCTAGAGACAGTAGGTCCTGAGTTCAAATCTGGCCTCAGATACTTCCTACTTGTGTGACCCTGGACAAGTTACTTAACCTTTATTTGCCTCAGTTTCCTCATCAACAAAACAGAGATAATAATATGATTCAGGGTTATTGTCAGAATTTAATGATATATTATTTATAAAGTACTTCATAAACCATAAGTTGCTTCATAAATGATATTAGTAGTAGTAGTAGTAGTAGTAGCATTAGGATAAAGTAAGATATTTTCAAAGTGCTTTGCAAACCCTTCATAAAGTGCTATATAAATGATACTATTATTTGCATTTGAATCAAGTAAGATATTTAGGAAATGCTTCACAAACCACAAATGGTATTTTTTATTACTATTAATATTAGCATTCAGATAACATGAAATATTTTCAAAGTACTTTACAAACCATAAAGTGCTATATGTTATTATGATGACCATTTTATTAATATTATGATAAAGTAAGATGATATTTGCAAAGTGCTTTGCAAACCTCAAAGTGCCACATAAATGTTAAATATTATTACTACTATTATTATAAAGTCTTCTAATATTTGTAAAGTTCTTTGTGTAAGGGTAAAATTAGGGTTGTTGAACGAATATATTATATTAGTGGTCGCCAGGGATTTAAATTCAATCCCAAAAAAATACTCAAGTCAGTTTAGGATTTTTATGGTGGTTTAATTACAATAGTTGGAAGAAATTAAGGAGAAGAGAGAGAGGAAAGGGTATAAGATTTCTCTGGCCTAACCTAAGTCAAGGGAAGTTCAGAGACCTCAGCCAAGGGGCCTTCTCAGAAGATTAAATCTAGCTTGGCTTCCAGCCACAAGGCCTCCTCCAAAATGAGGGACTTCTTTGGAGAATAGTGCCTTTCAGGAGGTCAAAGAAAGGAGGAATCAGCCTTGGTTTGCTCACCAAAGTTGTTCAGGGAAGACACCTCATCTAAACCACGCTACAGAGCCAAATGCCTCAAGCATGACAAAACGCCACCCAACGTTGCGAGATAGAGGTCACAGGAAGTGATGCGAATTATATAGGCAGTTCTTTACATCACTTCCTGTGTCTCACATGTACCAATGGTAGTTTAAGCTTGGCTTAGGACAGTCTAGGGTTCTGATTTATCACTTGCTAGCACATGCTGGCCATGGGCCTTCCTCCCTGAAACTTAATCCTTAAGTGGGGGTGTATACATTGCTGGTTGCTAAAATTCTCAAGACTAAGCAGGGTGGAGTAAAACTAAAATTCACCTCTGCAAACCTGAGAGTGCTATAGAAACATCATTATTTTTATTACTATTGTTATTAGGATAAAGCAAGATAAGATGTGTAAGATTCTTTGCACACCTAAAAGTACTATACAAATACTATTTATTATTACTATTATTGCTATTACAATTGTTATTATTAGGAGAAAGCAAGGGAATATATGTAAAGTACTTTGCAAAATTTAAAGCTCAATAAAAATGTTAGCTCTGCTTATGCCAGCTATTATTATGCCTGCCTTGTCCAAAGTGGGGAAATATCAGGATGGGTCTTAAAAAATTAAGTTAATTAAGTGTCAAAACCATAAGCTTATCAGAATTAGCTTAACACATTGTTGCCAAATAGAGGCCCTTAGGGAAAATTGCTTTAATGATTAGATTACAGAGCTTTCAATTAGCACATAAATTATTGTTTTATAGATGGCGCTTTTTGGCTTTAAGGAAAATCTTTGGAAAGTCTGCTCACCACCATTTTAAGCACTCTCCCTATCGTCCTTCTTATGCAGTCAACTTACACTATCTGTGAAGAAAGGATTAGCTTTGGGCAGGTAGGCAGCAGAGTGGACAGAGCACTAGACCTGGAGTTGGGAAGACCAGGGTTCCAGTCTGATTCTTCCTAGCCATGTGACCCTGGGTAAGTCACTCAACCCCAATTGCCTAATCCTTTCCCCTCTTCGATCTTAGAATCAATATGGCTTTGTGACCATTTTTCAACAAATCATTCAATCAATTTACTTTAGTAAATTTGTATATAAAATATATATACATGCATATAGGCATAGATACAATATGTATTATATACAATGTATATACAGTTTTATACCATATAATTGTATATAATAATCCCTCACTAAGAATCATCAGGGATAGGTTTTGAACTCAGGTCTTCCTGACCCAAGCTGAGTCTCACCTCCACTGAGCCACATTGTGTCCGAAGACTCATTTATGAAATCTTGAGCAGAGCCCAGAGCCCAGAGGCAGGAGTGCAGTAGAGAGAGCTGGGCTCGGGCAGGTGTCAGAGCGAGAGCGGGGATGCTGTGACTCGGGCTTGACGGAGGGCTAGGATCTAGCTAGGCAGGAAGGAGAAGACCCTCCAGGGGGATTTGTAGCACCAGAAAAACCATGCAGGTGAGAAAGCACAAGGTTTCCTCACTGGGAGTGAGCCAATCTGGCTGGAACAATTGGAAAAACCAGGTTAGGGAACTCCTGGGAAGGACTCTGAATGCCAAGGCAAGAAGTTTGGACTTTATGCTGGAGGCAACATAGGACTAAAGAACATTTTTAAAATCATTAAATAATTTGTTAATAATTAAATAATTTTTAAAGAGGAAGATTAATCAGGATTGGGGGGGGGAGGACTTGGCAGGGATCAGAGATGGAGAAGAGGCTGCTGGCACTAGTCTAGGTAGGAAACAATGAGGTCCAAACCAAGTGGTGGCTGTAACAATGAAAAGAGAAGGTAGGAAGGGACCAGATTAGAGAAGACTTTAAAAAGATAAGAGAAAAAAATTTTAAATTTACCTTCCATCTTAGAGTCAATACTGTTTATTGGTAATAAGGCAGAAGGGCAGGAAGGGCTAGACAATGAGGGTTAAATGACTTGTCCAGGGTCATACAGCTAGAAAGTAGAACCCGAGGCCTCCTATCTTTGAAACTGACTCTCAATCTTCTGAGCCACTGAGCTGCCCCCCAATAGATAATTTTATATTTGACCCTGGAGGCAATAGGGAACAAAGGGTTTTATTGATGAGCAGGGTGATGTGATCAAGTGTGCCCTTGTTCAGTCACTTCAGTCATTTGAGTTTCTTGGAGCATCTGCCATTTCTTTCTCCAATTCATTTGGTAAATGAGGGAACTGAGGCAAACCGAGTTAAGTAACTTGTTCAGGGTCACACAGTGTCTAAGAGCAGTTTTAAACTCCTCCGGCACTCTATCCATTGACCACCAAGCTGTCCTATCTGCCCTTCAGGAAGATCATTTTGACAGTTGAGTGCAAGCTGGATTGGAATTGGGAGAGTCTAAGTGTCAGAGGAGAGAAGGGGATGTTTAAGAGACATGTCACAAAAGTAGACAAAGTAAAGCTCGCCAACAGATTGGATGTGAGCAAGCTATGCTGGTAAATGTTTAACAACCAACTCGACAGGAAAAAAAGAAGTCCCCAAGACATAATTTGAAGCCTAATCTGCATTATTAACATTTTCTCCATTACTTTCTTAAGTCTAGACAATAAAAAATAACATATCAAGCCCAATTTGTAGTGTTTGCAATATATAAATGCTCCCATTGAAAATTTAACAATCAGCTTTTGGAAAACAATTCAAGTTGACTTCCTTGGATATTGGAGGATGAGAGTGAGAATAAAATTTGGGAGGGTGAGTTCATTTTTCTAAAGCTGTGTTAGTTTTGGTCGGTTCAGAGTGCCTCACTGTAAAAAGTACTCTTTGCCCTCCACAATCACTGCCCCCCATGGAATCTGAGCCATACCTTGAGTTGGGCAAAGTTTATCTGGGATGTTCGACCCTCTCCCCTCCTTTCACCTCTTTCACCTCTCCATGGTGCCTTCTTCTTCTCAAAACCTGCTCCTTAGTAAGCCTTATCTATCAGTCATTTCCATGCCATCTGAATTTTAGTCTTTATTTTTCTCTGAGTTGGAAAGGTTTAATTTTTAAAACTTTTAACTACTTGTGAGATGAAGGACTTTTTTTTCCTGTTAAATTATCAAAGGATGGTGGAAAACAGGCGAGAAGGAAGGCTTTCATTACCAGAAAAAATCCCAAGATGGCTCCCCATAAGGTCAGCCTAGACTTCAGACATTCGATGAGGGCCACAACATTATTGAACATGGGGGTGGGGTGGGGTGAAGATAGGATTAACTCTATCCTTGCCTATTTTTAAATTAATCAACCAAAAGTCAAACCCTAAATTTGAATTCCTTACAATGGAGAATGGGAAGACCAACTTTAGCTGATTATTATCTAAAGTCCATGAGGGCAGGGGCTATTGTATGTGTGCCAGTATTCCATTAAAGTCTTTAGATGCTTTACTAGATAGCTACTAGGTTATTGAAAATACTTGTTGAAGAATGAAAAAAAGAGGAAAATAAGACAGAGAAGAGGAACGACATGAAATCTTATTGCTGAAGAAGATTACAGTCTGTATGAGGGAAAAATAATTATTTGCTTAAATGTGTGTTATGTGCCAGGCACTGGGGATACAAGGACCAAGGGTAAAGAATGAAAGGATCCTTATTCTCAAGGAATTTATAGTAGGGCTGGTATCAGTAGGGGAAAGTTCCAGGTTGACTGAAACCACTAATAATACAACCCCCCCTATACAAACAATTTTTGCTTTAAATATATATACATATATAAATCCTTTATAATACATAGTATTTTTATATGTTATATTATAATATAATATTATGTATATATAAAACCCTTATAATACATAGTATTTTTATATGTTATGTTATCATATAATAGTATATATATATATATATATATATATATATATGTGTGTGTGTGTGTGTGTGTATGTGTGTGTGTAGTTTATTAGTTATGTTTAAAATGATCCAATGGGGAGACTGGTCTCCCAAAGGATCACAGGGGGAATGGAATGTGTAGGTGGAAAATTTTGCCATTCTCACATCCTTTTAAGTTACATCCTCATTTTACATAAGGATGCTTGGGAGATAAATTTGACTGAGACTCACACCTACAGCACTTTACCAAAAGCACAAGTTTCCAAAAAAGAGCTCCACAGCGTGGATCTCAGCCAAATTTATCTCCCAAGCATCCTATGTAAAATGAGGACAAAATTTAAAAGGATGCTGGGAATCTAGCTCAGGTGTGGCAAAATTTTACACTTGCACAATATATAACCCTTAACTTACATCTTAGAATCAATACTATATATTGTTGCCAAGGCAGAAGAGAGGTAAAGGCTAGGTAATGGGGGTTAAGTGACTGACCCAAGGTCACACAGCTAGGAAGTGTCTAAGCTCAGATTTAAACCCAGTACCTCCTGTCTCTGGACCTGGCTCTCAATCCACTGGGCCACTCAGCTATCCCCTTTGTTTTAACTTTTTAAAACCTATGTGAAATTTTATGTATAGTGCTGTGCTCTCTCTCTGTTCCTGACCCTTATCTCCATGCTCTACTGACTTCCTAGCCTCCCCCAAATAAAAAATAAACAAACAAAATCCTTCCAAGTGAAAGCAGAAGAACTGATCCTGGGAGAGACCTCTGAGGGTTTCTGAAGCCTCAGGAAGACCTCTGACCCAGAGTATGTGCTAGGGTGCTTAGGGTTAGGTATCCTTGAACTACTATATATGACAGCCTCTGCTCTCTTCCAGAGGCAGCGCCCTTCCTGCCTCCCTTTCTCTGGAATTGGAACTTGACTGTGGGTAACTGAAACCTTGGAAAGGTAAATTGTGGCATAAAGGGGATTGTTGTATAGCCTACTAGGAGAGGTAATCATGCGTGAGCACACACACACACATATGGCTATCATTCAGACGTGTGTGTATGTGTGTGTTCCCATTACCCTCCTCTTTACACACTCTAATCCATTGGCACTGGTCCCCTTGCTTTTCCTCTCACGAGATACTCCATCTTCCAGCTCTGAGAGTTTTACTATGCTTAAAATGCATACAATCTGGCTCCTGGCTTCCCTGGCATCCTTCTTGTGTCTGCTAAAACCCCACCTTGCAAGAAGCCATTCCCAAGCCTCCTTAAGGTTAGCACCGCCCCTCTGACACAACCCCATTTTCTCCTGTATGTACCTTGTTTGTACAGAGTTACTTGTAAATTCCTACCCTCCATCCCCTACCAACTGGATTAGAAGCTCCTCGAGGGCAGGGACATCCTCTTTGTATTCTCAGCACTTAGTACAGTGCCTGGCACATAGTACAAGTCTAATCAGTGTTAGTTAACTGACTGACTGCATGTATACATGCACACATAGAGGTTTGTGTATGCATATCTGTACTATACCCATTTATACATACATATATATACCTGTATATTTATGTATATACATAGTATATTCCTACATATAATCATGTATACAACCATGTATCTGTGTATAGGCAATGTGTGTAGACATGTTTATGTACACATACATATATACACATGCGCTTATACAGATGTGTGCCCATGGCCACCCACATACCTTATCTGTATACACATACATGTTATAAGCATGTGTATGCATGATTGTATGTGTGTATAGGTATGTCTACATATGTCTATATTATGTGCACATATACAGATAGGTAGGTAGATGGGTAGATGTATGGATAGATCTATAGACAGATGGACAGATGGACAGACA
Organism: Monodelphis domestica; assembly: GCF_027887165.1. Classification (NCBI taxonomy): domain Eukaryota; kingdom Metazoa; phylum Chordata; class Mammalia; order Didelphimorphia; family Didelphidae; genus Monodelphis; species Monodelphis domestica. The sequence goes on from NC_077234.1 coordinate 58,857,910, forward strand.
GACAGATGGGTAGATGGATAGATGGATGGATGGACACAGATAGATGGATGGATGGATGGATGGATGGATGGATGGATGGATAGCTAGATAGATGCATAGACAGATAGATGGGTAGACGGATAGATGATGGATAGATCTAGTGATTGATCAATAGATAGACAGACAGAAAGATGGACAGTTTTATAGATACATAAATACACATGTTTGTATTTATATATAATATTCATGTATATTATATATTTATATAGTATGTTTACATATATTCCCCAATGATGAAGCTCTCTTTACTAGGATAGGTCAGCATCTTGTCTGCCTAGAGAATAAAGAAGCTAAGCGACTTCCTCAAGGTCACACCAGTTTATGTCCAAAGGTGAGCTTGAACACAGATCTTCTTGGTTTTGAGGCCAGCTCTCTATTGTCACTGACTTTCATAAATAAAGATATTTAGAATAAATATAAAGAAATAAATTCAAAGTAGTTAAAATAGATTAGTTGGGGCATGAAAAAGTAGGCAATCAAGGAAAATTCTTGTCAAATGCAATGTTTGAGTTTCCATTAAAAAAAAACAACAACTCTTATTTTCTATTTTAGGCTCAATACTATGTATTGGTTCCAAGGCAGAAGAGCAGTAAGGGCTGGGCAATGAGATTTAAGTGACTTGACCAGGATCTCACAACTAGGAAGTATCTGAGGCCAGATCTGAACCTACAACCCTCGTCTCTAGACTTGCCTCTCTACTGAGCTGTCTAGCTGCCCTCTTGAGTTCCCCCTTGAAGACAGAAAGGGATAGGAGGAGGAGGAGAGGGGAGGTTGCTTTTTAGGCATGAGCAATGTCCAGAACAAAGTCACAGACAAGTGAGATGGCATGCCATCTGTGAGTAAGAGAGAGAAGGCCAGTTTGATACTACTGAAAAATTAGGGAGGGGAATAGTGTAGGGAGGACAGAGAGATAGGTTGGAGCCATGTTATATAGGGCTTTAAAAGTTCAACAGAGAAATTTATATTTGTTCCTAGAGGTAATGGCGAGCCAAAAGAGTTTATTAGAGGAGGGAAATAATTCAGATGAAGGAGGACTGGTATTGAAGAGGCATGAAGAGAGAAAGGTTTTGAAGGACAAGCCAAGATGTAAGAGACTAAGCTGGGGACCTGTCTTGTCAATCAAGACGAAGATTCTAAAATGGAATGTTCCCAGGAGGAGTGGCAGTTGAGCTGATGTGGGAGGAGGGGACTGTGTCACTCTCTCTCTGGCAGTTGAGGCTGGTAGTTGGGGCTGGTTGAAGACCCTGATTGTGCTGGCTTGTTTTTTGGGGCTTTCTGATCAAGGGGAGGATCTATCTCTCACTCTCTGGCAGTTGAGGTTGGCTGAAGACCCTGATTGTGCTTGCTTGTTTTTTGGGACTTCCTGATCAAGGGGAGACCCCTGCGCTCTCTGAGATTTTGATTGACCAAGAGTTGGGGTTTTTCTGGCCACAGAGAGAGGAGAAGAAGGAGAAACTTGGCTTTTGAGTTGCTTGTCTCTTTCTGAGAATTAAGCAGGCACCAGCCTCCTAAGACAGGGATTGTGGGTTCAAGTCCCATCTGGGGTGCCACTTGAAATAGAATAAGTAAACTGTAGTGACACTGAGTGAAATGACTACTGATTGAAATAGAGAGGTGAACTGAGGAAAACTATTTCTACTTGAAATAGAAGTAACGAATCTGTGAGACAATATTACTACTTGAAATAGAAGCGTAAATCTGTGTGACACTATTACTTGTTGCAATGACTGAATGCTCTAGCTTGAGACTAGAGAGCAGCTGCTACAGGGGAAACTGATGCTGCCACACAAGGGAACTGTTACACAGGGGAACTACTATGGTGTTTGCCTACTGATCCCTACTGATGACTGATGGATCAGTATATCTTTCTAACCTCCTCCTCCCTTTCACTCCCTCCCTTCTCCAACCCTCTGCTCCCTGTCCCCCTTCACCTCCCAATTCTTCTTGAAGCCTTTGGCTTCTTCCCTCCCCCTAAGTGAACTATTAAGATCTTCTTTTCTTTGTCAAGTAGGGGTTTATTGGGATAACAGGATGGGAAACTGAGGAAAGTGGGATGAGGTCTTCCCTAATCTATAAGGGGAATTTGAGAGGGTGATAGAAATAGTCCAGTAACAAAGGTGAGAAGAGGAACAGTTAGATAAATGGAGGACAACAGCTAAGATCTTCTTTCTTCTTTTACAACACCATCAAGGTCTCTCAGTTTCTCCTGGCCAGCTTAAACTCCGAAAGACAAGCAACTCAAAAGCCAAATTTCTCCTTCTCCTCTCTCTGTGGCCAGAAAAAAACCCAACTCTTGGTCAGCCAAAATCTCAGAGAGCGCAGGGGTCTCTCCCTTGATCAGAAAACCCCCCCCCCCAAACAAGCCAGCACAATCAGGGTCTTCAGCCAGCCCCAACTGCCAGTCTCAACTGCCAGAGAGTGACACTCAGTCGCCTCCCCCACGTCAGCTCAACTGCCACTCCTGGGAACATTTCATTTTAGAATCTTCATCTTGATTGACAAGACAGGTCCCCAGCTTAGTCTCTTACATCTTGGCTTGTCCTTCAAAACCTTTCTCTCTTCATGCCTCTTCCACACTGGGAAAGATTTCTTGCAGATGGGATTTTAGCTGAGGCTTGATTTACACTTAAAGAAAATCCCTTTGACATCTGTGGGTAGAATGAATAAGAGTTGGGGGAGGGGCACCTGGGTAGCTGAGGAGATTGAGAGTCAGGCTTAGAGATGGGAGGTCCTAGGTTCAATCTGGTCTCAGATACTTCCCAGCTGTGTGACCCTGGGCAAGTCACTTGACCCCCATTGCCTAGCCTTTGCCTCTCTTCTGCCTTGGAACCAATATACAGTATTGATTCCAAGAAGGAAGGTAAGAGTTTAAAAAAAAGAGTCAGGAGGGACATTAGGTAAGATCAATAAGGAGCCCATTGTAGTAGTTTGTAAGAGAAGAAGGAAGTGGTTTGGTACAAAAAGAGAGAAGTGGTAAGAAGGAAACTTCTTGGATGTATGCAGTAAAGAAGAGTGAGGGATGGAGAAGAGTCCTAAAATTTGGAACCTGGGAGACAAGAGGAATCATGGTGTCTTCAAGAGAAACAGGGAAGTTTGGAAGAGGGATAAGTTGAGGAGAAAGGGTGATGAGATCTGGTTTGGCTATGAGGTGCCATCTTGTTTGAATATCCAATGAACACCTGATAATGCTGGACTGAAAGTCAGCGGAGAGACTGGGCCTGGATATAGCAATTGGTGAGTACTCTGCACTATTATTACTATTAATCAAAAAACTATTTATTTAATATTAAATACTTAATAACTTTAATTAAATGAAAATGAACCCAAGGGAAACTGATGATTTAATGTACACACACACACACACACACACACACACACATACACACACACACACAGAGCAAATTGAAAACCTCTGTGTTCAAGTCTTAGGCAATTCTTTGATAGAATGTAAACTCATTGGATTAGGTAATTCCCTTTTTTTGTATCATTAATTAACCCAGTACTAAACAAAGAGCAGGACACAGACTTGCTTAGCAAAATTCTTAGTAAATGACCGTGCTACCTGTGTGGCACTGAGCAGATCAACTAATGTCTTTGGGTTTAATTTTCCTTTCCTGAAAATAAAGGGATTAGACTACTTCAGCTATGTCAAATAGATGCTACATGTAGTCCACAATACTCCCAAAGGAAGCCTCAATCAGATGCTAATGTAATAGAGAAATAATTAACAAAATAGATAAAAATACAATTAAACATAGATAATGTTAGTATGTGGTTTTTGTAATCAATATTCACCCACAGGGATCTATTTCCATTTGAGTTTGACACCATTGGATTGGATGATGTCTAAGAACCTTTCCATTGTCCTATGAGCCTAATAAAAAAAACCAAACAACTGAATTCATTTAAATAAACATATAAGAAATGTCTATTAGTTTAAGACCCTGGACTCATCCTGATGAAAAACAACATTGTCTTTTCCTTCAGGAAGTTTATATTCTACTAGAGAGAGCAAAGGCAAAGTTCTATAGTATGATCTGTATTTGTGCTGAGGCAGATCCCATAAATGAATGGCCTGAATGACTTTAGAAATGGAGTGAGGTTCATAAATATGGCGGCACAATGGAGAGAGAACAATGGGATCTAGACTCCATTGGTAATTCTCACTGATTCACTCTGTGAAATTCCTTGTGCAAGTCACATAACTTTTTTGATCATCTGAAAAGTGAGGTGGGTGGTGTGAAAGTAGAAGACCCCTTGTTTAGACATCCAGATTGCTTCAGTGGATAAAGTCTTGGATGTAATCAGGAAGACATGAGTTCAAATACAGCCTCAAACATTTACTAGCTGAGTGATGTTGGACAAATCACTTAATCTCGGTTTGCCTCATATTCTTCAAGTATAAAATGGGAATATAATTGCACCTACTTCCCAGGGTGGTTCTGAGGATCAAATGAGATCTTTGAAAAGAGTATTAGAACAGTTCCTAATGTATAATAGGTGCCTAAATAAATTATTTTCTCCTTCCTTTTTTTATTCCTCTTCCATCTGTACATTCTATGGTAATCAGCGGAGGCAGCTTCTTAACCATGAAAGAGGTGATGGCTTTGGATTGGTGGAGAGGAGAAATCAGGTGCAATTCTCTTATCATGAAGGCAGTCATTTTCCATCACCCATGGATTGGAGTACCTGCATTTGGTAGGGGCTCTTCTGCAGTGTGATTCTCTATCACTTAACTGTTTTCAATTATAATTTTAGGAGCAGATCCAAAAACACCCAGCTGCTTTTGGAACTCTGTAGGGGCCAAAGCTGGACACGTTTCTGGATTGAATCAATATTTTTGTAATGAGATTTTGTTAAGATCAATTTCCATGCAGCTTTCTTTTTAACACGCAGGTTAAAATTTAACCCACATATATTATCAGCAAATATCTTTAGTTTTTCTTTACTTAAAAACCAATGAGCCAACAAATAGAATGACCATTCTAGTTGTCAAGGACCATATTTACATGCAATATAGAAATCCTTTTATTATTAGTCAATTAGCATTTATTACATTCCTGCCTTGTGCCAAACACTGGGTTAATCACTGGGGATATCAGGAAAAAATAGAAGGCTAAAGATAGTCCTTTCCCTCAAGGTGCTTCCAGTTCAACGGGGATTTCAACAGGCAAATAACTCTGTATGAACAAGACAATCACTGAGATAAAGGCCACCTTGTCAATGTTTTCAATTAATCAGATACTTTCCAAGACACAACATTATTCATTATCATTTGAGATTCAGATTTGTTCATCATCCTGACTCATCTATTAGCACTGATTTCGGTCTTCAGTGAAAGTGGCCCCGAGGTGTTAGATGAAAGGTTTCACCTTAATTTTAATCTTAATCACATGTGTTTTTCTAATCAGTTTCAAGACATGGAATCTCTTGAAATTTGAATGTTCTCATCTACTTTATTCAGAGCATTTTGAAGACAGGAAATGTACAAAAGCAAGGTTGCACAATGGATGGAGCACCAGACTTGGAATCATTAAGACTTATCTGCATGAGTTCAAACCTGTCCTCAGACACTAGCAATAGGTAAATTACTGCTTGCCTCAGTTTCTCATCTGTAAAATGAGCTGGAGAAGGAAATGGCAAACTGCTCCAGTGACAAGAAAATCCCAAATGGGGACATGAAGAGTTGGACATGATCCAACAACCCAATGTATTACTATTAATTAATTACTATTAATGCTAATATTATTAATACTCAATGGATTCTCATTCTGTAATAAATGTACCCTGGCAGAAGATAAAAAGCAAAACAAAGAGAGCTTATCTTCTAAGGATCTTTTATAACAACAATCACATCATATTTCTGTAATTCTTGAAGATCTCCGAAGTGCTTGACATATGCTATCTCATTTGATTCTTACAGTGACCCTATAAGGAAAGTACCAAAGGCATTTTTATAAAGGAGGAACCTGCAGCTCAGAGCGCTGTGTCTTGCAGCTAAGAAGTGTCAGAGGAAGGATCCAGAGAATCACAGAACCTCAGCAATCGGAAGAGATTTTTAGAGCCCAACCGAAAGGCCCCAAAGGAGTCTTTCTACAATATACGTTATAAGTGACCACTAGGCTTTGCTTGAAGAGTTCCTTCTCATCCCCATCCCCTAGTGAAGGGGATTAGGCTACTTGCTACATGGAGATAGTCCAATCCACTTTTGGATTCTATTTTTAGGGAGGTTTTCTCTTCTCTTATGTTAAGCCTAAAGAGGCAATCTTCACAACTTTTTCCCATTCCTACCAAGTTTCTTGACTCCAAGCCCAGTCCTCATTTAACTGTTATGTAGTAATTCTCAAATAGGATAATAAATGTAAAATGCTTTGTAAATAATCATTCACAAGGCCAAATTTCAGTATTAGTAGTTTTGCTGCAAAACTTGTTTCAGGTATTTGATTTGTGCCCTGCCTAAGGTTTCCTCTTGGAATGTTAGAATTTGGTTTATCATAAGAGCTTTCAACTCCCTAGTAAGCACTCAGGCTAACAAAATATTTAACATTGTACAAATTTTATTTAATTGAACAAAAAATGCAAAGGACTTATACTTGAGTTCCTAAGTAGTCAATGACTCAGTCTTTTTCTCCAATGAGCCTCTGTCTTCCCTAGGGATCTGTGAAATCCTCCTAATTTATAGACCCTCTCTGTCTCTCTGTCTTGTCTCTCTCTGTCTCTCTCTGTCTCTGTCTCTGTTTCTCTGTCTCTCTGTCTCTGTCTCTGTCCCTGTCTCTCTCTGTCTCTCTGTCTCTCTGTCTCTCTGTCTCTCTGTCTCTCTGTCTCTCTGTCTCTGTCTCTCTCTCTGCAACTTCTACCATCTGCAGTTTAGTCAAGTTTGCTCCAGAAGCTGTCTAGTCTAATCCTCTCATTTTACAGATGAACAAACTGAGTCCAAGGACAAGTTGAACAACTTGCCTACAGTGACCCAGGTAGTATACAGCAAAGCAAGAATTTAAAATCCAGGTCTTCTAATGAGTATTTTTCCCCACTATATTATGTTGCCTCCATCTTATGAAGCATGTTTTTCAAGGCTGAGGAAGGGGAATGAAAAGGAATTCTGGTATTCCTTTTGCAATGGGATTCTAGGGATCCCCTCCTTGGACAATGCCTTCGGATGATATGTAACTTTTAGATATGAGTCCTTTGGAGTCAGAATTGATTTCAGAATGAGAAGATGAGATTACTCCATGAGGAAGACTTTCCAGAAAATACCTCCTGGAATGTAATCCTAGTTTCTGTGAAGTATGCATCTCACCTCAACTAGCTCTAGTCTCATTTGGTCTGCTTAGCTACCTACACCTTGGGCATTGGTGGAAGACCTGAGCTGGGAGACATGAATAGGTGTTGGGAAAGGCCCAGGAAGTAGACCCTGAAGATCTTCTAGAATATCATATGAATATAATACTATCACCATGATTAGAGAATGCTCAGTTGTTCCTTTGGATGATTGGTGCAGTAGAATAGACTGGTCCCCTAATCCAAAATGGCAAGCAAAACCCCTCCTCTACTCTGGACTGGAAGTCACCAATTTTCCAGTTTGCTTTGAACCAAGTCACTTGAGTTTTCAGACAGTCTCCAGCATAAATAATTAGGGAGACTCATTTAGCCAAGAAAATTGAAAGCATGAGCTTAACACATCTTCATTCTGGGATTTGTCATTTTTGATTAACCTGCTTTTAATCTACTGTAGGAGCAGCAGACTTTTCTGTCAAGTGTGCAGGAAGTAGGGCTATTTTCAGGATCAGGTCTACGTAGCTAGCCAGAAGTAGTGGGTCACCTAAGGTGAAGAGCAGAGCTATCAAACACAAATAGAAATAGGGTCCATGGACTAGGTCCAGATCCCCAAGGGTGGCATATCAACTTAAAAAGCCACATATTACCATTATCTGTATTCCATGATCATTTTACTTATTTTGTTGAATATTCCCAAAGACATTTTAATCTGGCTTATTTGACACTTTGACATGATCCGACTGTCCTTCCTTTATTTCTAACCTCTTTTTGTTGGACTGGCCAAAGGCAGCCTCCTGTGAGGAAGCACTTGGCATCTAGCTTTGAAATGGGCTCTGTCTGTATTATTTTCTTCTACAACAAGTTTTCTGTCCTGTAGTAACCAAATAACTGAATAGAATTTCCTCCTAACCCTTCCTTTTTATGCATATATTCTTAAGATCATAGATTTAGGGCTAGAAATGACCTTAGAGATCAGTCACTCCAACCCTCTTGGTTTATATAGAAGAAAACTGAGGCTCAGAGAGGGTCAGAGATCTGCCCAAAGCCCCAGTGCCAGAACTGTACCTGGGAATTCTTCATCTCAGGGAAAATTCAGTCGAAAGTGGGGTGGGCTAATATTTGCAGACTAAATACCAGCCAGGCCAATTTTCTAGCAGAAGGTGTCTCCGCGTGAATCCAAACAGCCTTCTACTTGTTTCCTTAAACAAGAAAAGGATTGTTGGCACTAGCTAGGCTATAGTTCCAGCTCACAGGGGCTCTATGCACCCATCTCACAAACAAATAAAATAGCCACTTACTTTGCCAGAAGAGGCTGAAGGAGGAAGGGAAAGGGATAGGAGGAGGAATGGAGAGCAGCAGATGTTCTGAAAGCAGACTTCCCACCCTTTCCAATCTTGTCCACATTGCCTTGGGGAAGGGGCAGTTAGGCAGCTTAGTGGATTGAGATCCAGACTTAGAAATGGGAGGTCCCGGATTCAAATCTAGCCTCAGACACTTTCTAACTGGGTGATTCTGGGCAAGTTCCTTAATGCCCATTGTCTAACCCTTGCCACTCTTCTGCCTTGGAACCAATACATGATATTGATTCTAAGATGGGAGATAAGGGTTTTTTGAAAAATACAGGGATGGAAAATTGGGCTCAAATATTTTCATGTTTCTTAAGTGTGCATCTGAAAGAATGCTGTAAAGCAATTGTTTCCACAGTTGCTGGTGAACCAGTTAACAATTGGGTTCCATGTTAAGAGTGAGGCAACTTGGGGCAGCTAGGTAACACAGTGGAGAGAGTGCCAGACTTGAAGTCAGCAGGACCTGGATTCAAATTTGACCTCAGATACTTCTCGCTGTGTGACCCTAGGGAAGTCCTTTAACTCTAACTGCCCAGCCCTTGGCACATTTCTGTCTTAGAATTGATACTAAGATGGAAGGTAAGGGTTTTTTTTTAAAGAAAAAGAAAGAGCGAGGCAACCTCAACAAATCAGTTCTATTACTATCCCAAATTTGACCTCCCTAACATATTTTCAAAAGATCATTCTCTTTGACTAGGTCCTGGATAACAGGTAAAGACAACGATTTTCAGCACAGATTTTTCCTATTAAAGCTGGCTGGAAATAACCATTTTCTCACCTCCTGTGGACCTGAGGACTTCAAATCATAAGTTTCTTATTTAATAGATTTAAATATTTAGGGATCAAAAAACCTTTCTCCATGACAAACTAAGGAGGCTGACTAAAAGACGTTGTAGCTTTTTGTTGTAAAGTAGACTGAGGAAAAGAGGTTGGTGGGGGTAGAGATTTGGGGCAAGCTTTTCTCCTCTTGTGGTCTGAGGTTGGGGTGTCAGTGCCCAGAGAAGGACTCCTGGACAGAGAGGAGATGGATAGGATGCCCCTCTTTAAGCTCTACCTCCTGGGATGAAGTTTCTTCCCTTTGTTCATGACATGGCCTCCATGGTGGTCAAGTGAACATGTCTATGGATCCCTTCCCAGAAGAATATTTTTAAATGTGTCAAGTAAGACACACGGCACTATAAAGGAAACCGATTCTTTTGAAATGCAATTATGAAAATATTTGTAAAAGACATAAGTTCACAGACAAGGTCAGGTTAAGAACACCAGCTCTAAGAGATTGCTGGGTCGGTGGATTCTTTTCCCTTTTTGGTCTACACCTCTGATTTATTTCATCAGGGTAGGAAGTTCTTTTAGTGTAAATTCCTTCCCCCTTTTTCTGGTATGGATCAGAAAGCTAGAGTGGCCAGAAGTGACTTACCCAGTGTGACCCAAACAGTGTATGCCCACATGGAGTTTGAACCCAGGTATTCTTACCTCCAAAGTCAGAACTCTATGCATTATGCCACACTCTCTTTCATCATGCTCTAGGAATGGTCAGGCAATCACCTTTATACCATACCTTTAATTTGTTTTTGTTTGCTTATTTGTTTTTATTTTTACAGCTAGAACACTCATTTCACTGTGTGACTTTGCCTCCCCCAGCCTCAGTTTCCTCATCTGTCAAATGAGAAGATTGGAGTCAGATGATGTCTCTTGTCTCTTCCAGCTTTAAAAAAAAATATGCTACTGAGTCTATGACTCATCCTGGCCTTGTCTCCTCATTGCTCTGTCTCAGGTAAATTATTTTGGGAGCAGAAAGTTTGTCAGCTCATCACCCACTTTGTGAGGGAGCACCAGTTTCCTCCATCATTTACAGTAAAAGCCTGGCAGGAAGGAATGCCCAGTGGGCATACACGTTAACAATCTTGGCAATGGTTTTCCAGCAACCTCCGTGTCAGTGACGGGTCTAGGAGACAGGTAATTTGTCGAGAGCCATTTTCAACCTGTCAGGCAACAGACTCCGGTCCTGGAAATCATGGGAGGACTCAGGCCTGAGGGTTTATCATCTGCCTTCCAACTGATTGCATTTGAGTGGGCTAGCATCCTTAAAAGTGTAACTCTGCTCCTGCCTCTGCTGGGATAAGTAGTTACACTTCAGCAACAGGGGCAAGCTTGGCGCGGCAGCCTTCCTTGATGAGGGTTTGATCCTGGCTCCTCCTGCCCTGCTGGGGAAACCAAAGGATGCTGAGCTTAAAGGAAGGATTTGCCCAAAGCCAGGATGTGGATGGATCTGTGGTTAAGGCAGGAACAGGACCGGCTGCCTGACTGAGCTTGCCACCTACCTGCTTTTTAGATCAAACAATCTGGTCCTTTCTGGTCCAAGCCAATTGTCCCTTTCTTCTCCTTTCTCTAGATAGGAAGGCAGGGGCAACGATCTGCTTTGGTTAATTAGATGGTAGCTAGATCAGGGGTCTTTAAGTTGGGGGTCCGCAGAGAGAAGGGGTCTGTGAATTTGGGAGGGAAAAAGATGTATTTTCATTTTCATTCACCTCTTACTGAAATTTAGCATTTCCTTCATTTATGAACATAAGTAGCAGACACTGATCTGAGGAGGAGTCCCAAAGTTTCACTAGGCAACCAAAGGCAAAATATATAAAGAATTCAGTCTGGAGGTAGGAGGACCTGAGTCCAGATACTTAACAATTTTGTGTGTTTCTGGGTAAGTCCCTTAATCTTCATTTGCCTCAATTTCCTCAACTGTAAAATGGGAGTAATAATAGCACCTATTTCCCCTAGTTGTAGGAATCAAATGAGATAATATTTGTAAAGTGCTTACTACAGAGTGGGCTTCTACTAAATATATAGTTACTTCTTCCCAAAGGAGTCCACAACACAAAAATGCTTAAGAATCATCCCTGAACTAAGAGGGCAGTTAAGTGGCTAGAAGAATTCCTGAGCTAGATGTCCCTCAGAGGCTTTTTTAAAATCCTTACCTTTCATCTCAGAATCAATACTATATGTTGTTCCCAAGGCTAAAGAGTGGTAAGGGAAAGGAAATGGGATTAAGTGACTCACCCAGGGTCAAATAGTCTAGAAGTGTCCAAGTTTACATTTGAACCCAGGACCTTTAGGATTGGATCTGTAAACCTCAAAATTTCGGAATTACATAGCTGAATTCCTTGGCGACCTTAAATTAATATATATCAGTCTTTTAAAGTGATTTCCTTGTCACAGTTCTCTAGCCACTGATAGCTTCCCCTGCCTTGTGTACTTTCAATCATCCCCTTAGCCCTAACTCTAAGTATAATCTGCTACTCTTTTCCCTATCCATTGTCACCCAAGCTCTAGGAAAAATAAAAAAAAAGACATTCTTAGCATTTAGGGATGGAAGGAACCCTAAAGATCAAAGATTCCAGCCTGCTCATTTGTACAGCTGGGGAAACAGGCACAGCAGCATTAATATGTCCCCATGCCAAAGAGCTAGAAGTAGAAGAACTCAGATTAGACCCTACTACCAAGGTCAGCCCTCTGTCCAGTGTACCATGCTGTTCTCTTTATCTCACTGAAAATTATGGGGATAAAGTGAGATAATAAATGGTGCTGTGGGAAAGGAATCTGCAGCAAGTGTTAGGAAGGATCATTGCTATGGTTATAAATGTATTCCATTGCTCAACAGCATCCATAAAGGGGTGGAAACTATGCTTTTAATAATATTCCACATTCCTGAGGATTGACCTCATCTTCAAAGACATGGTGAATGTATTAAGTCTTCTGAATCTCATTAATATTGCTTGCAGAGGAATAAACCAGTGATTCACAATGCTTGTACTATATCTTTTATTTTTCAAAACACGTATCTTCTGTCTTAGAATCAATCTTAAGTATTGTTTCCAAGGGTGAAGAAAGGTAAAGGCTAGGTAAGTGACTTGCCCAGGGTTACAAAGCTCAGAAATGTCTGAGATCAAGTTCGAACCCACAACCTTCCATCTCTGGGTCTGGCTCTCCATCTACTGAGCTGCCTAGTTGCTCTTTGTATTGTATCTTTGTCTACTTGGTAGTCAATCTTTGTTCTAAATTTTTTATTGAGTTTAATATATAAAATTAATATAAAATAATATATAAAAGTTACATCGATTGGCTATGTATACTGTACTCATCAGATTTTCTTCTCCTGGATCCAGGACAGGATATTACACACTTATTAAGCACCTGTAGACATGTTGGTTTTTTTCTCTTGATTTGGAGTCCACGCAGAACCTAACAGCTGCTGATGTGCCTTGGTTGGCTTGTTCTCCAAGGTCTCTCAAAGAAGCCTTTACTGTTCAATGCGCAACAAAGTCAAGACTACCTGCTCACATCATCAGCATTTCATTTCTGTTTGAGCAAGCCACTGAGTACATCACTCAAACCCAATCAATTAAGTATTGATTATGTAACGATCATACACAAGGGTTGGAAGACAAAATGATTGGACCTGATCCCAATAGCCTTCCACTGAGATTGACACCATAAGAGTAATTGTTTAAAGCAAATAAATAACAGTTTTGTGCCATTGAGGCAATTCATTCATGAGTTGGGGAGAGAGACAAGTTCTCAGGAACATTTCAGAGGTGAAACTTTTGCCTGCACAGATTGGGTTAGAGTTCCCAACAAATTCTGAGATTCTATGACTCTTTGGGAGGATTGCTTAGATTGATCACTACAGAAAAGTTCCTGAATTGTTTCCTTAGAGCTTTGAGTAGGAGAGGGGATAGAGTAGTGAGGGGTTAAAAGGGAGTCCTGGAACCAGCTCTAACTGATTCACAAAAACCAATCATTAAATTTTCAGCATGACTGTTTACATGGTGAAAATCGGAAAATCAGCAAATGCTACAAATCAGAGCTTGCCCTATTGTTCTATTGATTGTCTAGTCTTAAGGAAGTGATGAAGAAAGTGTTAATAATGCAAATTCAACTTAAAAGTGAGTTTAATGGACTTTTTTTTTTACACAGAACTGACTGGTTGTTAAATATTTACTAGCATCCCCAGAATGTGGATAGTATGTTTTGGATTCTAGCCCTGATTATCATTAAATCACTATGTGATTTTGAGCAAGTATTTCTTTGCCCTTCTGGACCTCAGTTCCTGAATGTGTAAAACTGGAGGCAAAACTCAATGATTTCTCTTTCCTTCTAGCCCTAATCTTCTATGAATCAATGCCATAACTAAGTAGGGGTGATTGGGGCTTTGCTTAGGGATGCTGATGAGAATTCTCTTCATTCAATCTTGAGACCACTGAAACCATCCTTGTGGTCCTCCACTGGCTATCCGTAGGTTCTTGTCATCATGAGGCCCCTTTCCTAGCCTGACTTTTTAACTCAATTTAACAAGTATTCCTTGAGTCCTATTTGCAAAGCATCATGGTAAGTTTTTTATGATTATATCATTCAAACCTCACAACATTATTATTCTCATAATCAGCATCAGCATCATCATTAATGGTCTTCCAAAAGAAAATACATTACTTTAACTTCCTAGTTGTAAAAAATAGACTCGAATACAGGACTACAATCCCCACAAGCCTTTGCTCCACTTCCCCAAAATGCTTTGTAATCTCACGGGAATTCTGAGGCGGGCGGAGATAGAGGAAGGATTTAAGCGGGTGGCAAAGGTTTTGGGGGCTCTTTTTGGACTTCTGTTTTGGAGCAGAGGCGTCTCTTCCATGATGTAAGGTTATTTTGTCTAGGCCTCTGGCCTAGGCACATGTTTCTTACTTGTATATTCTTTAATCCTTAATCCTTAATAAACCTCTAAAAAATATAATACTCCTTGCAGAGAGAAACTAATTTCAGTCTCCCCATAGTCTCCCCTAAATTTTAATTGTTACATAGTTCAATTCAATTTATTTCTATTCAACCAAGCAATTATTAAGTGTTTATTATGAGTCAGGCACTGTGTTAGCTGCTAGGAATATAAAGAAGAAAAAAGGAAATAATCCTTGCCCTCAAGGAATTTGCAGTTTAATTTAGCAATTATATGTACACACATAGATACACAAATATATCTTACACATGTTAATTTAAACAAAGGTATTAAAATAAAAATATGTAATACAAATAAATACATCAAATATTTTAAAAATATATTTCTTTCCATGCTGTTCCCTCATTATGCTATAAGCCCCCTGAGGGCAGGGATTGTTTTTTACCTCTTTTTCTATCCTCAGTGCTTGGCTTAGTGCCTGACACACAGTAGGTGCTTAATAAATATATATATATATATATTTTTTTTTTTTTTTTAAAAACCCTTACCTTCCATCTTGGAGTCAATACTGTGTATTGGCTCCAAGGCAGAAGAGTGGTAAGGGCTAGGCAATGGGGGTCAAGTGACTTGCCCAGGGTCACACAGCTAGGAAGTGTCTGAGGCCAGATTTGAACCTAGGACCTCCCATCTCTAGGCCTGGCTCTCAATCCACTGAGCTACCCAGCTGCCCCCGGTGCTTAATAAATATTGATTGGCATATATAAGTCAACACAAAGTAATTCAATCAGAGAATGAAGAGTGGTCTTTTGTATCTTATAGTTTTGAAGGAAGCTAGGGATGCAAAAGGCAGAGGGGAAAAGGGAGACCATTCTAGGTGGGGTCAATTGACTGTGAAATCTTAGCTATGAGACAAAGAATAGCAAGTGTGACAGTTTGGTTGGAATACAGAGTAAGTGACAGAGTATAAAATGCAACTGGCCTAAAGGTAAGTTGGATCTAGACTCTGAAGGGTCCCATGCTGGAGAAGAGACCCAGCCACCATCCAAAGGACTTCAGAGATGGAGATGGAACATCAGCACATGAGAGTCCAAGTTGTTTCCATCAGTCATCGGGGAGGAATGGGCCATTTGCCCTGGGAAGGCTGCTGTGGCTTCCAAGGCTCAGTGGCTACAGTAGTGAGGAAACAGGATTTCATAGCCTTAACCACAGCGGCAACAAATGTCTTCAAGAGATTTCTGGGCTGCAATTGATCATGTTTGGAGCAAGACCACCAAGGATGCTCCGGTCTCCATCCCTCCTGTTTCATCTGGTGTAGACCATCTGGGACTCGAGTGTAAAAATAACTATAAGAGAGAAGAGAAAACAGCAGATTGAATGCATGTATATCTTGTGAGATGCTGAAATCTTGTAATGATAAGTGAAGAAATCCACTGGCAGGTTGGCCAGCTTTCTTCCCTTGGAAACCATACAAATGCAAACCCGACATTCTTTCCCACTTCCTCTGTATGTGTTTCTTTTTAAAAATCATAATCATCACTTTTTTTTCTTTAGTCACCCACACATTGGCTTATGTTAGATTTGTGTTTAGTGTTGAAGTGAGCTGGGTTGGCCTGAGTGGTGCTGAGAAGAACCCATTCTGGTGTCACAGAGAATACCTGGTCTGAATCCATCAGAATGAGAAGCAGACACTAGAAACACACAGTGAGGGACCTGCCCGTATTCAGGCTGAGGAGGCTGGCTCTGAATGCTCTCTGTACCTGTCATGGGCTCACCCTTAAATTAATTCCAAAACTAGGGCTATCACACAGTGGGATACCCAGAGAGATAATCCATAGACCTAGAGCCAGGTATTGTTTAGTCATTTCAGAACTGTCTGACTCTTTGTGACTCTATCTTGGGTTTTCTTGGCAAAAAATACCAGAGTGGTTTGCCATTTCCTCCTCCAGCTTATCTTACAGATGAAGAAACTGAGGCAAACAGGGTCAAATGACTTGCCCAGGGACACACAGGTGATAAGGTTCTGAGGCTAGATTTTGAAGTCATGAAGATGAGTCTTCCTGACTCTAGCCTAGTACTAAGCACCCTTCTAGAGCTGGATAAAGCCCTAATTAGAGACTAACCAGTTCAAGTTGTAATATTTATTGTGAAAGGAAATAGGATTGGAAAAATGGGAATAAATGGGAAGTTTGTAGCAGGGAATGAAGGAGAGAGGGTATACTGCTTGGAGAGGCAAGGGAGGGAGATGCCCCCTGCTGAGAGGAAGCCGCAGGGGTCCGATAAGGACTCTTTGTCCTGGAATGATTGAGCTGAAGTTCAGCTCCCCCTATGACCAGAAAGATAATCCACTTATCTGACTGCGAATTCAAATAATATAAAGTTCAATAATCCAGTTGGGATTGGAGTTTTCTCAGCTTCACACCTGAGGCCAGGCCCCAGAGGCTGTTGGAGAGTTTGTCCCACTCCCGTCTACTCTTGTTGTTCTAATTCAGAATCTTAGCAATAGACAGAAAGCAAACAAGAACAATTCTAACCTTCAGAAGCCTGTGTCTTTGGGCTGAACCAAGAAGAGCATGCCACTCCAGACTGGGCTGAACAAGCTCCTCTCTCCTCCCACACTAGGATGCAAGTCCCACCCAGCAGGAAGGAAGTGCTAGTCACAAGACTCAACTGCCACTCCCAGTTGGCCTTCCCCCACACAAACTGTTAGTCTAGTTTCCTTTCCACAATTGTCCCCTTTTTTTGTTGTGACCTTCCCAAGGTCACATATTTGTATTATAGTTACCAATTTACTAAACCTACTCTAAGGATTCTTTGCGGGAAAGTAAGGGTAAGGGTAATTTTGGGTAATTTTACATTACATTTGGGTAATTTTGGGTAATTTTACATTAAATTCAGTACAAAAATGTCGAACAAAACTATTACAAGAAATTGAATCTTAGTGCTAATACTACTTACTCTAAGTTAACTAAAACTCATACCTTCTTTACAGAAATTATTTACATATAATACAACAATACACATTGTTCCATATCATGATGTCAGTCAAATAGAAATATCTACTGATCTTTCTATTTGCCTAAGACCCAATGGAACTAACTATATACATATTTACATTTTGCATAAATACAATTTCAGACCCTTATTTATATAAACAAGGTCTCTCAATGTCAGTTTATGATTTTGTGTTTTGTGTCTAATAGTGTTGTGTTGAATTAATACTTATCAGGTTTCTTCAGATCTCCACTTCTCATGTTGACTGATGGATCTCTTCTTTCTTCCATGTTATGTAGTGATGCATGCTATTTCCCTAATATGTGAAATTACTTTTGTTTTATTACTTCAACATACTCAGTCTTACATGTAAGTCTTGTTTTTTGATCTTTCCTCCTTCTTATATAAACAAATTTACAAAGTTCAAGGTCTTAGCTGTCCATTTCAGCTTTTCCTCTTTGTTTCTTGTCTCTAGCATCTTTTCTTGATGCTTTTCCTCTGGGCTGGTTTAAAATCTTTTCCTCTGGGATGCTTTTCCTCTGGGTTGCTTTTCCTCTGGGTTGCTTTTCCTCTGGGATGCTTTTCCTCTGGGTTGCTTTTCCTCTGGGCCGGAAAGTTGTCTCAAACATTATGTGTCACTATTATTTCTTTATGATTTGCTTTTATGTTAATCAGTTATTGTTTTCATTTCTTAGTACTATCTGTTGTCTAATTAGCTTTGATGTCTGTTACAGTGCTATTGAACTTTTTCTGGTTTCATGTGGGAACAGTGAAACCATGACTCTTTCCCTGCAACTTTTATAGCTGTTGGGGTAGTAAGCAATACTTCATGTGGTCCAGTCCATTTATTGTCTGTAGCCAATTTTCTATTGAAATTTTTTAAGTATACTAAGTCTCCTGGTTTGATGTTGTACAAATTGTAATCCAGGGGTACTGTTTGTTGTATCAAGCCCATTTCATGCAATTCTTGTCTGTAAAGCTTGTATATATTTTGTTAATTGACAATCTCCACCTATCATGGCAATGTAAGCTGGTTTACAAGTCCTTCCTTGCCAAATTGCATGTCCATATAGCATCACAAATGGAGAGATATGCAAATCTCCACTGGGTCATGTCCTAAGATGGAACAGAACTAATGGCAGAATGTTTGTCCATTTTTGGTGTGTTTCTGCACAAAATTTTTCTATCAATGTTTTTATTTAATCTTTCCACTTACCCTGAACTTTGGGGATGATATGGTGTGTGGTATGTTGCTTGTATTCCTAGATTTTTATAAATTTCATTTAATATTGACTGAGTAAAGTGACTTCCATGGTCTGAGTCCAAATTTGAGGGAATCCCAAATCTAGGTATGATTTCTTTTAATAGGATTTTGATCACAAATGCTGCGTTGTTCTTTTTGGAAGGAAAAACTTCTGGCCATCTAGTCAGTCTGTCTATGATGACAAGGCAATACATAAACCCTTTGTCTTTTGGCATATTGATAAAATCTATCTGTATGCATTCAAATGGAGTATATGCTAAAGGACGACCTCCTAAGCCTTTGGTCTTATAAACTCCCTGATTGAATTGCATACAAATTTTACATTTTTGACAAATTCTTATGGCATATGAGGATATTCCTGGTGCAGTCCAAAATCAACTCACTGAATCGATCACAGCTTGGGTTCCACAGTGTCCTTGTGCATGTATTGCATTGCACACGTGATAAAATAAATTTTTAGGCAGGATGGGCTTGCCTAGTTGCAAAAACCATATTCCTCTCATTTGTTTTGCTCCTAAGTTCTTTATCCATGATTGAATTTCCTGCTCATTATAGGCATCAGTTAGATTGTCCTGTTCAACTATTGAGAAATTCAATACATGAAAAGGTCCTTCTCTAGCTCCAAATTTTGCTGTAATGTCAGCTCTATGGTTTCCTAAAGACACATGATCATTAGCCCATGTGTGTGATCTACAGTGGATTATTGCCACTTCCTTGGGAAGTTGTACAGCCTCAAGAAGTTGCATTATTAGTTTGGCATATGCGATCTCTTTACCTGCACTTGTCAAAAATCCTCCATGTTTTCAAATTTCTGCAGTGGCATGAATTACTGAAAATGCATACTGGGAATCGGTGTAAATATTAACCCATTTATCTTTACCGATTTGCAAAGCATTTAATAAAGCAACTAGCTCTGCCCCTTGAGTGCTCACGTGCTTTGGTAAGGACTCATACCATAATGTCTCTGTTAGTGTTACTACTGCTGCTCCAGTATACTTTTCTCCGTTAACTTTCCTGCTCGAACCATATATATACATTTCAATGTCGGGTTGTTCCAGGGGAGTGTCTTTTAAATCATTTCTTGGCTTTTCTACTACTGATATTGTTTCTTGACAATTATGTATGGGTTCCCCTTCTAACGGCAGATCTGGAATCAAGGATGCCGGATTCAATGGTTGGCAACGTTTTAAAGTGATGTTTTCGTTGCTTAGCAACACAATTTCATATTGAGAAAGTCTTTGCTGTGTGAAAGCTTGTAAATGACATTTCTTCAATATGGATTCTAGTTGGTGTGCAGAGTAGACATTAAGTTTTGATCCTAATACCAAATCAGATGACTTTTGTATGGTTGCTGTGGCTATGATTACTCTCAAACAGGGAATCATTCCTTTCTCAATTATATCTAGCTGTATACTATAATATGCCACTGGCCTAAAATTGGGTCCTAATGTTTGGACTAACACTCCAGAAGCTTTGCCTCTTGCTTCATATACAAAGAGATGGAATTCTTTGTTGTAGTCTGGAATACCTAAGGCTGGAGCTGTTATGATTGCTTCTTTGAGCTGTGCCAAGGCTTGGAGATGCTCTTTCATTAGTTTCAAAGGTTCTGTGACTGTGTTTTTGGTTAAGTCCATAAGGCATTTTGTTATTTGGCTATAGCCTGGGATCCATTGTCTATAGAAACCTGTCACTCCTAAAAAGGCTCTCAGTTGTTTCTTAGTCTTTGGCACACTGAGCTTCAGTATGTCTTCTACTCTTTTCTTGGAAATTTTTCTCGTCCCCTTTTCCAAGATAAATCCTAGGTATGACCCACTTTAGGCATGACCCATTGAAGTTTTGATTTGGAAACTTTGTGACCTTTCTTATATAGCTCTAGGAGGAGTTTTTTACTGTCCTGGTAATAAACTTTAGCAGATGGGGATGCAAGAAGAATGTCATCCACATAGTGCACAATTTTGCTTTCCTTGAATCAGATGTTCTGCAAATCTTGTTGCAAGATTTGGCAAAATGCTTTTGGGCTATCACAGAATCCCATTGGTAATCTTCCCCATGTCATCTCAGTCCGATTCCAAGTGAAAGCAAAGATTTTTTTTGGCTTTCCTTTGCAATTGGAATGCTAAAATAAGCACTACACAGATCAACAACAGTATAATATCTAGAGTTACTTGGGATTTCTGAAATTATTTTAGATGGGCTTGGAATGACTGCATGGGACTTTTTCACAAAGTTATTTACTGCCCTTAAATCTTGGACCAGTCTCCACTGAACCTTTCCTTCAGAGTCACGTTTTGTTTTCTTCATAGGTATTATTGGTGTATTATATTCTGAAATCGTTGGGATTAAAATTTTCTGATCCAACAAGCTTTGGATAATTGGGTTGATTCCCTCAATGGCTTCTTTACTTAGTTTGTATTGTGGTATCCTTGGTGGTGTCCCTTCTTTAACTTCTACTTTTACTGGTGTTGCTGACTTTAGAATCCCTACATCTGAAGAATGTGTAGCCCAAAGTCCTTCTTGTTCAATTCAATTCAATACAATTCAAATATTGTACCTTTATTCTGAACTTGTTCATCATCCACTTGCCCCATGAACAGCAATGGATAATGTTTTAAAGAGTCTTTGGGTAGATGTAGAAAGATTTTCCCTGATTTATCACATTGAATAGTTGCTCCAATTTTACACAAAAAGTCTCTTCCAAGAAGGTTGATTGGGCATTCTGGGATTAACAAGAATGTATGTTCTGTTGTTAGGGGTCCTAGTGTTACCATTTTTGATTTTAGTTTTGGTACTCTCTGTTTTTTCCCTGTAGCCCCCATTATTTGTACGTAACTTGTGATTTGGCTGTCTTCCGGAGATGTTTTTAAAACAGATTTAGTTGCTCCTGTATCGATAAGAGCTGGGTAGACCTCATTACCCACTTTTATCATGACCCTTGGTTCTGTGTTCTCATTTTGTTGGCACACTTGGACCATAGGTGCCTCTATTTCTAGTTTGTTCAAATCCCAGTTTAGTTCTTCTGCTATAGACTTTTCTTGTTGCTCTGAACATTCATTTTGCAATCCATTCATCAGTTTGCAAGCGATTTGAATTATCATGGAGATTTAAGGATGGCATGACAATGTTTGTGTTTGCTTTTTCTTGTGCAGTTACTATTGGTTGGAATTCTTCTGCATAAGGATTTAAAGTTGACTTTTCTATTATATAATTGGTATTTTCTTTTGTAATATCATCCCTGCTTTTTATGCCATTGTCTTCAGGAGGTCTGCTAATTTGAATATTTTCTGTTATTGCATTTTCCTCCTCATTGGACCCTTCTGTTGTTAGCTCATGTGCTTCACTTAATTCATTTACAGTTTGTGTATTACAGACTGTTTTCAGTTCTGTTTCTTCCTCTTTCTTCATAGCTTGTTCTACTGTTCCAAAAATTTTCTCTTTAATCTCTGTTACATCATTATCTAATTGGATTTCTTCTTCTATCTGTTTTTTGGTTTTATTTTGTGCTTTTGGAACCTCAAGTTCTATTTGCATACAGTCTCCTTCCTTTTCCTTTTTCCTTTCCCATTTTTCCTTTTTGATATTACCCCTTGCACCTGGCTTCATAACTGACTTTGAGACTACTTGCTAATAACGTGGTTTCATTCCCTGTTGGATGTACCTCTCCATGGTTTCTAAATTTGGTGCTTGCAATGATTTCTTGCAATTACAATCACAACATTTTGCATTTGTTTGTGTATTATTGCTGCTATACTTTACATTGCTTTTCCTAGACCTCGGTTTGTTATTAGCTTGGAATAATTGTGCCTTTAAATAACAGTCTCGAACCATGTGACCCATTTTTCCACAGAGGAAACATCTGGGTAAATTTCTCCTTTGATTACTTTGTGTGTAATTTCTTGTGGGTTTGTATGATTGCAGAGTGGCTAGATTTTTTATTTCTTCAATTTCTTTATATTTACTTGAGCTATTTGCCTCCTTGAGCTTGGCTTTAAGGTCTTTTATTATTTCATCCTTTTCCTCTAGCATTTCTTTATGACCTGAAAATATGTAAGTTGCAGTTTTTCTTAAATCTTCCAGACTTAGTGTTTCCCAATCTGGGCATTGAAGTTTAAAATATGATCTAATAGGTGTGTTACTGCCTTTCACAAATTGTCTCCTTATGTGTTGGAGATTTTGTTCAGTTAAATTTTCAAATCCAAGCACATCCTCTGCTACTTCAATCACTCTATTGAGGAACTTTGATGGATGTTCCCCACTTTCTTATCTCAATCTCTCAAATTTTCCCCAAGTATCTAGTCTTTTTGAAAAACTTTTCATTGCCTCTAATAAATCTTCTCTGGCCTTTCTTAGGTAACGTAGATTTTCATTATTAGATAACTCTAAGTCTGTTCCTTCCTCTGGCCATGATGTTAAATTTGGATTTTTTTCTAGTTTCATCAAGGAATTGTTGTTTTTCCCTTTTTGAAAATAATTCTGAGAGAAGAATTTCAGTGTCCTGGAAATCTGGATCATAAAGCCTAATTGCTCTTTTAAATTCTTTTAAACATCTCATTAGTTCTGAAAACCAGGAAGGCATCCGTCTTTTCAGACTTTCAAGGTCAGCTGTTGTAAATGGTTTATGTGTTTTAATATGAATTATGCCGCTATCTGGTTGTAGACTTGTTTGATCTCTTAGTGGCAATATTGGTATTCCACCTTCAGCCCCATCTGTATTTTCTTGCTGAACTACATTGTTATTGCTTCATCATTCCTTTATTTGCATTATCTCCTCCTTCATGGCTAAAATTGTCACAGCCATTTCATTATCTTTTACTTTTTTCCCAAAAATTAGATGCACACCTATTTTTAGGGCATAGTATAATTTGGTTAAGAAGAATAATGCTCTGGCATATGTGGGAATGAATGAAATCAAGCGATACATACTTATATTCAGCCATTGCAAAGTTTCATAGATGATAAGCAGAAAATAAATATAATCCGGAATCGTGACAAACAATAAGTCAAAAAACATATAAAAGAAATATGCAATCCAGGCTAGATTACCCATGGCAAGTAATAGTTTTTTTTGCCATCTTTTATCTTGAAAAGCTTTTTGCAACAGAAAAAAAAATGTTTTTAAGTCTGGCCCTTTAAGAGTCCCCTCCTCCCTTCAGGAGGAGTGGTTTCTTTTGGGCGTGGTATCACTAGGCAGATTAGTTGCACTCAGCACTGCTCTCAAAATGGTTACTTTTCACAGTCACACAGGCTTTTGAAATGTGTGCAGGCCCAACTTCTCTGAAACCTCCAGTTGCTTCCTTTTCCCAAATTCTTAACAAAAATAGGTTGGAAAACCTAGCTGGCTCTGCCAAGAACTGTAATATTTATTGGGAAAGGAAATAGGATTTGGAAAACAAGGGGATAATGGGAGGTTTGTATGGGGTAATGAGGAGTCTGAGGGGAGAGAGGGAACATTGATTGGTGAAGCAAGGGAGGGAGATGCCCCCTGCTGAGAGGAAACAGCAGGGGTCCAATAAGGACGGTTTGTCTTTGAATGACTGAAACTGAAGTTCAGTTTCCTCTATGACTAGAAAAGATAGCCCACTTATCTGACTGCGAATTCAAATAATATAAAGTTTAATAATCCAGTTGGAACTGGAGTTTTTTCTCAGTTTCAGAATATAGGGCCAGGCCCCAGAGGCTGGCGGAGAGTTTGTCCCACTCCCGTCTACTCTCGTTGTTCTAATTCAGAATCTTAGCAATAGACAGAAAGCAAACAAGAACAATTCTAACCTTCAGAAGCCTGTGTCTTTGGGCTGAACCAAGAAGAGCATGCCACTCCAGACTGGGCTGAACAAGCTCCTCTCTCCTCCCACACCAGGACGCAAGACCTCCCCCGGCAGGCAGGAAGTGCTAGTCACAAGACCCAACTGTCACTCCCAGTTGGCTCTCCCCCACACAAACTGTTAGTCTAGTTTCCTTTCCACAAAGTTCCTCATTTACAGAGATGGAAGCCAAAAACCCAGGGAGATTAAGAAAATTGTTCAAGATCACATAGGTAGTAAACTTCAGAGACAGGATTTGAATTCAGGTCCTCTGACTCCAGAGTCAGTACTCTTTTTTTAGGCCTTGTGATGTTTCTGGTAACAAGTGTATACTGAGTATTCTAAATGTTTTATTGCTATTTTAAGCTTTACTAGTTTAAAATTGTGCATGCCTAATCAAGTTTTTCTGTGCAAAAGGAACTAAAGAAAAAAGCATTAACAACTTAAAATAACACTAAGATTGTTGGGATACCTTGTATGTCAATATTCCCATAGAACCATGACCTCAAATATGTGGGTATTATCTCTCATGATGCAGTTTGCAATATATCTATACTGTCCCCGTCCTATGTGATGCTCCTCTGTATGCCTCCCATGACTACAAGATGTCAATCCAATATGCAAGAGGTCTTCCTGGAGATCCCTTGATCTTTCATGGACCACTTAGACTGTGTCTATCATTTGCCCCCCAGTTTCTGGATCCTCTCTGTTTCTCTGTCTCTCTGTCTCTCTGCTTCTCCGTCTCTCTGTCTGTCTCTCTCTTTGTCTCCTCTCTCTCTCTCTTTATCTCTGTCTCTCTTTCTCTGTCTCTCTTTCTCTCTCTCTTTCTCTTCCCTCCTCCCTCTGTCTCTCTCCCCCTCCCTCCCTTTATCTATCCACCTAGCCACCCATCCATCCATCTATCCATCCATCCATTTTATATGTTTACTTTATCTATTCATTTGTTTATTGATTCATTTATCTATCTACTTGTTTATTTACCAGTTATTTATTCATCCATTTATCCATCTGTTTGTTTATTTATTCACTGAATTAGAGTTGAGAATTCTCAATTCACTTTCTGGCTTGGCTATGTAGGACTTATGTGACTTTGTAAAAAATCATTTCACCTTTCTCAGCCTCATTTTTCCCATTTGTTAAACAAAAGCTGCCCTTTGGGTTTTGTTGTTGTTCAGTCACTTGTGACCCCATCTGAGTTTTCTTGACAAAGATACTGGCAATGGTTTGCCATTTCCTTCTCCAACTCATCTTATAGATAAAGAACTGAGGCAAATAGTCAAATGACTTGTCCAGAGTTATAGAACTAGTAAGTGTCTGAGGTCAGATTTGAACTCAGGAAAACAAGACTTCCTGATTCCTGGTCTAGTGTTCTATTTGCTGGGCCACCTCGCTGCCTTCCTTCAGGTTTAATCTAATGAAATGATGAGGCTGAACTTGTTATCACTAAGGGCTTTCTTGGATGAAGTAGCCAAGGAGCATTCAATTAAATCCTACCCAAGCTTTTTCCTTTCTTTTTCATTCACATATTCCGTTTAGCAAATATTTTTCAAGTGCCTGTTATAGTCATTTGTCACTGACTTCACTACATTGGAGGTTAGGAGGTAGGAAAGTTCCAGTAGGTTTGCTTCTCTTACCAAAAGAACTAAAGAAAGCACTTTTAGACCAGTTAAAAATTAAGCCACACAACACTTCTTGTAGTAGCAAGAAACTTCCCAAACTGTCCCGTTTTCTCACTTTCCTTCTGTTCTCCTCAATGCATTAAAAAACAAACAAACAAACAAAAAAATCCTCGCTTTTTATCTCAGAATCAATACTATGTATTGGTTCCAAGGCAGAAATGTAGTAAGGGCCTAGGATCACACAGCTAGGAACTTTCTGAGGTAAAATTTGAACCCAGGACCTCCTGTCTCCTGATTTGGTTCTTAATCCTCTGAGTCACTTGGCTGCTCCATCCTCAATGCAGTTGAAAAAAAAAAGATGCCTATAAACTGGAAAACAAACAAGCAAATTGTGGTATGTGAATGTCATAATGGAGTTATTTAGCTATAAGAAATGACAAATTTGAAAAATTCAGAAAAAAAAAACTTAGGAAGATGAGACCAATATACAATATGGTAATTTAGGCCACTTAACCCCATACACAGGCAACTGGAGCAGCTAGGTAGAAGGTTACAGCTGAGAGAGTCACCAGGTGATATTCTGAGCTGGAATACCTGTTCTAATTACTGTGTATAAAGGAGCATGATCAAGAATCCTAGCCCTGAGTCTCCTAGCTCAAGAATTCTGTCTTTACCTGGATTTCTTCCAGCTATCTTCAGCCTCAGTGCTTTCCTCCTTGCCTAAATCCTGCATTAAAGCCTGGGGATGTGGGTTCTTTTGGTATTTGGAAGGGCTGGGGTTCCCAACTTAATTTCTTTGGTTTAGGATTTAGTTTAGGCTTAAGATTTGCTGATTTCATTGGTGTAGGACACTGGGTACTGTGGAGAAGAGAGAAATGATAAGAAAATGCATGCAAAGGACAGAAGCTGGAGATGGGTCAGCTGTCAATCAAAGGAAAATTCCATTTGGAATGTTACCGGAAAAAGCAGTTGGAAGTCAAGCCAATGGTGACTGTTTTAAGGTCTTTGGACTGATGGTGGTGACCCTGAAAGAAGTAGCTGGGTTTATCTCCGGGATTTGGGATAATCAAGTTGGAGGTGGCCTGGCTGATTTGAAGGCAGAAGAAGAAGGACAATAGTCCATCTATCTCTCTCTGACTGGCTCTGCTTCATGCTAGTGACTGAATTGCCATTTCTCTTAATATCCTCCAACCTAAGACTCATTGTAGATAATAGGGAAATTCCACCCCTCTTACCTTATCCTCCATCTTTCCTTTTTCTCCAATAAACCCTTACTTCAGATAAAGAAGAGAAAGAGTATTTCCTCTGAAACATCATAGCTCACCCTGAGTGACTTAGAAGGAGGCTGAAGAAGAAGGGGGAAGGGGAAAGTGAAGGGAAGAAGAGGGGTGCTTCTGTCCTTTGTATGCATTTTCTTATAATTTCTCTCTTCTCCACAGTGCATGGCATTGGGATGGTCTCATTCTTGGGACCATCTTCATCTCCCATCTTTACTCTCACAGTGCTCAGGACCTCCTATCCTATTCAATTGCTCATCTCTTTTCCTTCTTCAATCTGAGCCCAGATGGAATTTACTTAATTATCACCGAGGTTACTTTTTATGGTAGAAATGCTAAAATAATATATTGATAATCAATGTCATTGAATCTTTAATAACAAGGGGGCATATCCTGGTTTAGAACAAATAGATTCTCTCTTTTCACATTTTTAAAAAAATTATGGACTAACCAAAAACCAAATAAAACAAGCATCTCCCTGTACAAAATAGAACAGAGATAGGACTACAAAAAACTGCAGATCTCTATTATGTGTAGCTTGTTTTTCCTTTTAAATATATAATAATTTCAACATAAACCCTTCAAAGCTATTTAGTTTGTGTTTTCTCCTGACCTCCCTTCCGTCCTCTTCTGTGCATTTTAAAACAGGGCTTCCATGATCATTTAAATTTTCTTTTCTTTTTCTTGTTTTTGTTTTCTTCTGTATCTCTTTGCCTCCCTGTCTCCAATTGGGAAAAAAAAAAACAAGCATTCTTGTAAATGGTATATAGGCTAAATTCATTTATTGAAACAATATTGAGGCAATGATCCAGGACAATTCTGAGGCACTTATGAGAAAGAACACTATCCACATTCAAAGCAAGAACTGTGGGAGTAGAAACACAGAAGAAAAACAACTGCTTGATCACTTGGGTCGATGGGGATATGATCGGGGATGTAGACTCTAAAGGATCACCCTGGTGCAAATATCAATAATATGGAAATAGGTCTTGATCAAGGACACATGTAAAACCCAGTGGAATTGTGTGCCAGCTATGGGAGGGGGATGGGAGAAGGGGAGGGAAAGAACATGGATTTTGTAACCATGGAAAAATATTCTAAATTAATTAATTAAATAAATTTAAACATTAAAAAGAAAAAAGAAACAACATTGAGAATAAGAAAATATAAATTAAAAAATAAAATAAAAAACAAAATTGTTGTTCCTTTCCAAAATCTGAATTTTCAACTCCTCAACACTTTATCTTCTTCATCTGCTTTTTTTAGACACTCCCAAAGATCGTTTTTTTTTTTAAACTAAGCATTGCTTAACCTCAGGACCCCAAGAGGGGAGGAAAAAAGCCTTAAAAACATTTGGATCCCCCCAAAATGACCATGGGATCCCATAGAGGTTTCTTAAAATCCTTGCTAGTAGGCAGGTAAGCCCTTCTTCCCTCATAGTCACCCATGAAGGCATTATGCCTTGGGGGAGAGAGAGCAGTAAAACCCAAAATCATCCTTTGCAGATCCTCCATTTGCACATCATCAAAATGGTCTCTTGAAATTCCTTTTATAAGAATATGAGCCTTTTCTAAAAGAAAATTCCTTTTATAAGAATATGAGCCTTTTCTACCACTTTCCAGGCTCATTGGAACTGAGAGAGAATAAAATCTCAGAGGAAACATGTCTTCTCATTGCATAGTAGGAGGCTGAGACAGCAAGTGAAAACAGCATTAGCAGGCAGTTACAATGCTCAGTTTTGGTCCTGAAGGAGCGATAGAAAAACTCATTCCTTTCTTTTCAAAAAAGAGAGACAGACAGACAGCGACGGAGACGGAGGATAATGGATGGAGAATGCGGTGTAATTATGATGCACGCTAATTTTGTTTAACAGCTTTTCTTTTTTTACCAGGGAGAATTCAATGTCGTGATGAACACCAAATGAAAAGCGTCAATCAAACTTAACAAAATGAGGCCCCAGAGTTCTGAATAGACTGAGCACCACCCCATCCCTAGGACTGTATTCATATTCCATCGTTACCCTCAGACTGCTGAGTCAGTTGGGACTGACGAAGATGGCTTATGGTGGCTCATATACCAAATGGTGCCAAAGTGGCCCATTCAAGGTCCCCTGAAGAAGGGGGGGGGGGGGGCTCTGAAGAGGCAGAGTCTAAAGCTGCATTCCAAACAACATGGAACACATTCCTTTGGGAACTGTGGGAGATTTGGGTCAGTTACTCAAACGCTGCCCTGTTGAAGCATTTCTTCCACAAACTGTTTACTGGGAGTGAAGTCAAGATTTGCCAAGGTTGGTCCTGCCAGTCTTGGAAGGAGCTGTTGGGGGAATTGCAATAGTTTATTGAATGACAAATAGTGCTGAAAAGACCCCTTCTTATTAGACCTGAGCTTTCCCAAACAGGTCTGTCACAAACCCACTTTGTGCCATGGGGGGCTTTTTGGAGGAGCAGCAGAACTACTGTTATGATGGTTTTTCTGATAAAATAAACAAACCTCCTCTTATTTGTAGACAGGGAATAGCTCTGTTGACTCTGGAGGGGACTGGGAGGGGAAAGACTTTCCCACTTTCCTCTTGCCTTTCTACCTCTTGGTTCCTCCTCTCTACTAACACTTGTATGAAGAGAAGGTAATAGAATCATTGATTTCAAGCTAAAAAGGATCTTTGAGGTCATTTAGCCCAATTCTCTCCTTTTCCAGATGACAAATCTGAGTCAGATGATATCCCCAAAGTCATATGGGCACCAAGTGACAGAGCTGAGCTCTGAACTCAAGTCTTTTAATTCCAAATGAAAAGTTTTCTGTAAGAGTGAAAGAGGTCATCATGGAGGGGGAGATATACAACTATTAAAAAGAATGCCTCATATATAACAGATACTTGATAAACCTTTGGTGAATTAAAAGAAATGAAGGGAATTAAGTTAAGTGGCACAGTGGATAGAGTGTTGGATTTGGAGTCAAGAAGAACTCATTTTCCTGAGTTCACATCTTCCCTAAGACACTTACTATTTGTTTGACCTTGGGCAAGTCACTTCCCCTGTTTGCCTCAGTTTCCTTATCTGTCAATGAACTAGAGAAAGAAATGAAAAACCTCTCCAATAATGTTGCTAAGAAAATCCCAAATGGGGTCACAAAGAGTCGGACAACTTGGAATTTACTAAACAACAACAACCAAAGACCTTGGAGGTATGTCACCTCCGGAGAGTCAGAGATATCACATATTATGGAGCTCCTATGTCTCAGTGAAGAGGACTTCCACCCCTTGGTGGGATAGGAGTAGTGATGAAACCCCCTGTTGCTTGTTCATTTCACCCACCTCCCCCAGATATTGTCTGTGATCCTTATGAAAAATGGGAATCAATTTACCAGTCAACCAATAAACATTTCTTAAATTCTTGCTATGTGTAAGGCTTTGCTCTAGGTGCTGGAGAAAGATAGAAATGAAAGACCATGACCCCAAGTAGCTTGGATTTTATCAAGGGAGAAAAGTAACCAAAACAGACATGCAAAGTTACCATTCTACCAAATTTTTATTATCTTGGCCAGTTCTAGAAGGATCTATTTCATTGGTGGCCCCTAAATATTTAAGGGTCTCTGGGCAGAAAATCCCTTTGAACTATACTCTTCTGAACCCTTTTTATTTCCCTGATTTCTCCCCTACCACCACCATCAAAAGTCTGACTTGTATGAGTGGGAAGACTGGTACTGCTCTTGATGAGACACCAGTGACGTGATGTCTGATTTTTATTAAAGCATAAACATTGTCATTATAAACATCCCTACTACAGCCTGCAGAACACCTGGAGGAGATCCATGGCCCACACTTGGAGAACCATCTGAGTAACTGACCTTTCCCAGTCTTTTTCAGTTCCAGAAGGAGAGCATCTTTCTACTATTCATATTTAATTTCTGCATCTAAATCCCTCTCATTTCCCCATTCAGACACTTGGGTGGATGTTCTAATTAAAAAGCTGTTTTCATAGTGGAAGGGTCCTCTGACTTCCTCTTTTCTGTTCTGTCATTGAATGATTTGCAAGTTATAGTCAGGTTTGATTATAGGATTTAGAGCAGCATTTGTGGCATAGTGAAAAGACCCCAGATTCAGTCAGAAATACCTGGAGTTCTTTTCACTATGGTTCTTTTCCAGCATGTATTACCTATGTGATTCTGGGCAATCAACTAACCTTCTCTGACTCTTAGGCTCCTCATCTGTACCATGGAATAATAATGGCACCTCTCACATAGGAGTCTTGTGAAGATCAAATGGCATCATGTATGTAAATAAATCAATTTGTGCACTGTAAAGTGGTGTATGAACATGAGTCATGACTAGTGTTTAAATGGACTTGGATGGTGGTTTTTAGATGTCCTTAGAGGTCATCTAATCCAACCTGTTCATTTTACAAATGAGGAAAGTAAGGCCAGAGAGGCAAAGTTATTATATATACCTCAAGACACTCGAGTAATTAATAAGAGAGTTAAAATTCGAAGGCAGGATTTGTCCCTAGATCTTGGGCATTTTCCAGTGTGCCATGCTAGTTCATTGGTCTGCACATGCATGAGAATATAAGGAATAAGTGAATCTAGGGAGTAACATTTAAACAGAAATGTTCTACACTCCTTTTCTAGATTTTAGACTGGAGGCAAAACATTTCCTCCATTTAAACAAGAGAGTAAGTATTATTGATGACAAATATTGTAATTATTTCAAAATATTTGTAAGCATTTGAAATGCCTGGCAGATTGACTTTCTCAAATTGGATGGTATTTTCCATTTATTTTATGAAATAAAATCTGACTCATTAAAAAATATAACCTTACCTTCCATATTAGAGTAAACACTATGTATTGGTTCTAAGGCAGAAGAGCAGTAAGGTTAAGTGACTTGCTCAGAGTCAAACAGATAGGAAATTTCTGAGGCCAGGTTTGTACTGTGTAATTAGAATTTTGTACCCTGGGACTCCATTTCCCAGAATCCCACTTTCGTCTCCAAGTTACATCATTATGTTTTGGAGATAAAGTTTCTGGAATCCTGTCCCCTAGTCTCTTTCTTCTCCTGCTACCACAGTCAGGAAAAACCTCTCTTTACTCAGCTTTACTTTTGTCTTTTTATTTCCTCTATTTCAAGTGATTATTAATAATTCTTATAAAATATAATACTTGAAGTTATTGGATATTAATTTTAATCTTACAGTACCCAGGACCTCCTGACTCCAGGCCCTCAATCCACTGAGCCCCTTAGCTACTGCCTCACTTCTTAAAGTATTTTTATTTAGCATTTAGTATATAATAATAGTATATTATTTAATAACTAGTATATAATTTTTTTAATATAGGGGAAAATAGTTAGCTGGAGTCAGAGGAGTTGGTAAACACAGATCCACTGAATGACTTTCTGTTCCAACTACATGAGTTGGGTTTACAGGAATGTTTCTAATTCTAAATTTTAAATAAATCCTCTTTAATAAGAATGACTCTATGAAAGAAAATGGAGTTTCAGAAATCAAAAAGACAAATCATATTTTCTGTTTTAATATATAAGCTTTTGATTAAAGCAACACTGGGATTTTAATGTTTCTCAGCTTAGAGATTTAACCTTCTGTTCCCCATCCCTGCTGCTTATCTCTCTCATATAGTGTACTTGACATCCAGGTTGCAAAGGTCCCATGATCACTAATATAAGTCAAGACACAGCAAGGGGATTACAGAGTTATTTGCTAATCACATATATGGGGTATAAATGAAGAAGGATTCCCTAAAGATCATGAAGTCCTCTAGATTCTCCATTATGCTGACTATCAAGCTTTGAGGTGCTACAGAACTTCTTCAATGAGCAATGATTCCTCAAAGATCTTTGGCTTCTCCAGAGAGATCAACCTAACAATCCACATGAGAAAAACCAAATGGATGAAATGTGCCTTTTGCCCACATTAGAACATACAGTTGGATGGGCACACAAGCTACTTATTTAGAATAATTAGTACATCTATCTTGGATAGACCCTATGAATCAACAATGGACAAGACCCAAAGAGAATTAGATGGGAGGAAAAGGAAACACTGAATCTGATTTGAGTAACTGAACAGATACTTCAACAAATCCATGATGTTACTGAATACAAAACTCATTCTTTTCAACATTTATATACTCCCAAACATATGAAGGAGCTGGAATCCTGGAATAGCCATTATCTCTAAGTAAAAAAGTATAGGTGACCCCCAAAGGCAATGAAAAGTCTAAGAAGGCTGTAGCACATGACACAAAAGGTCAACTACAATATTTCAGTAAGCATATGTATTCTTAGAAAAAGAGGTGGACTGGCCATATAAGAAAGCAAGGGATAACAATTGAATTGCTCAGTTGCTAGACTGGCATCTAAAAAGACTTTGATGAAGACCTCTTTCACTTTAAGTTTACCTCTTTGAAGGACTTCAGAAAGGACATAAGCAAGAATCACACTAAATAAGATCAGCTGTGATCTTCACTACTAGATGGAGTAAACCTGTATCAATAAGGGCAAAGATGCCCCAAATTAGCGAAACGATGATCATAGTTTGTGTATCTGGCTACTTAAAGACCAGATTTGAGGAGTTTGGATAAGTTAAAAAATTACCGTGTAAAATTCAATAAATACTATTTTCTCATCATGCAAATATCCTCTTCCTTCTATGCCTTTTTCATAGGCGGGATTTTAACTGGTACTCAAAGGAAGCTAGGGAAGTCAGAAGGTAGAGATGAGGAAGGAGATTTGCAGCAAGAGAATTGGTGAAAATGCCCAGAGTTGGGAGAGATACTGTTTTGATTAAGGGATAGCAAGGAGACCAGGATCACTGGATTGCAAAAGTACATGGGAGTGAGCAAGATGTAAGAAGAGTGGGAGGTAGGTTATGAAGGACTTTGAACACCAAATGGAGATTTTATATTTGATCCTGGAGGTAATAGGTGTGAGTGTGTGTGTGTGTGTGTGTGTGTGTGTGTGTGTGTGTGTGTGTGTGTGTGTGTGTGTGTTTGAGTTACTTAAGGCAACCAACTAGAAGGTTGTTGAAATACTCTATGCATGGTGATGAGGACCTGCAGCAGGAAGATAGCATTGTCAGATAAAAGAAGGTAAAATGGATAAGATTTAGCATCATATTGATTATGAGGGCGAGAGAAAGTGAAAAGTAAAGGATAACATCCAGGTTGAAAGCCTGGATAGTTGGTTCTCTTTGCAGTTATGAGGAAGTTTGGAAAGGGGGAAAGATTTGGAGTGGGGAAATATAATGAGTTCTGTTTGGGAGCTATTGAGTTTAAGATATCTATGGGACGTCCAGTTCAAAATATCTCATAGGCAGCTGGAGATGTCTGGAGGTTAGGAGAGAGGTTAGGGTTGGATATGTAGATCTCAGAATTATCAGTATAGGGATGATGATTGAATCTATGGGAGCTGATGAGATCACCAAGTGAAATAATATAGGGGAGAGAAGAGAAGAGGAGCCAGGAGAAAGTCCTGGGGGGACACCCATGGTTAATGGGCATGACCTAGATGAAGGTCCATTCTTTAAGTAAAGGGGATTCTACTTCTCTCAAACCCCAACCATTATGGCTTTTTGTAGTATTGGGTGTGGCTTAGAGGTTTTAGAAAACCAGACTAAAGTCTATTATTTTCTCTTCTTTTCTTATTTTAATTATAATTTATTTTCAGTTTTATTTTGGAAGTATACAAAATAGCAAAATCACTTACATATGTTGATCACTAAAACAGAGAAAAAACATTGTCTAGAAATGGGTTTTAATATTTTTCCATTGAATTTCTTTTAAAAAATCATTTAATTGAAAACAATATTGAGCATCAATATAATAATCTATATAGTTAGTAATCATTTACAATTAAATTAATGAATTTTAATACATAAAACTTTTTTCTCTCATTTTTCTCTATTAAAACCCACCAAGTCACCCCTCCTGATCACCCTTCCTCCCTAGTAGAAGTATTCCTGTATTGTTAAGCAAAAGCAGTCAACACATGGTGGCCATGTTGGAGTATGCATGCCTAGAACCATATTGTTTTGAACATCACATCCAGCTTTCTTCCTTAGCTATGCTGTCATCTGACCAGCCATTCCTTCACCTCCTTCCTTTCCACCTCTTGCCATCATACTCAGATGAACAACACTATTGCTTTTGGAAAGAGTTGGTCAATTGACTGCCTTTTGGATCAGCTGACCATGCCTATAATTTCCTAGACCAGAATTTATTCTTCTCCAATCCTTTTTATTTATTTTCTTGTCAGCTCCTTGAAGGCAAGAACTGTTGCTCATTTTGTATTTGTAACTCCAGCTTTTAGTACAGTGTCTGGCACAGAGCATAGACTGAATAAATGTGTTTTCATTGATTCATTCCTAGAATATTAGAATCAGAGTGGATCATCTCTTCCACAATTTTTAACCCTAATCTTCTGTGTTAGAATCAATACTAAGTATTTTGAACAGATAAGAGTGGTAAGGGCTAGGCAATTGGGGTTAAATAGCTCGCCCAAGGACACACAGGTAGGAAGTATTTGAGGGCAAATTTGAACCCTGGACTGCTCAACTCCATGTGTGACTCTATTCATTTAGTCGCCTAGCTGCCCCTCATCTCTGTCATATCACAAATGAAGAAAGTAAGGTCCAAGAAGCCAAGGAAATATTGTCTAAAGAGGTTAATGAGTTGACACAATCAGGACTCTAAGCTGGGTATCCTGATTCCTCATCTGATGTCCTTCCTTTACCATAAATTTTTAACTGTTCTCCATATATTATCTCATTTAAGCTTCACAGAAATTTAATATTTGTTAATATTAATATTTTAACATATTATAGTACATGGCATTAAAATAGTAATTAATATTTAATATTTGACTCCACATCATATGGCTGGTAAATGTCAGAACCAGAGCACAACTCAGGCTTCCTGATTTCAAGTCTGGTAATCCTTATACTACCCTCCACTGCTTCAAGTCAAAATAATTAATACAAATATCATAAAAAGAATAAAGCACAAAATAGAATGACAGAGTCATGGACCAGCATGGAGTCATGAATAGGAAGACCTGGGATCATATATCATATCAGATTCTTAATAGATGTGTCAGACTTAATTGCTCTGTGCCTCAGTTTCCTTTCTCTGTAAAATGAGAGCATCAGACTCAATGGCCTCTGAGATCCCTTCCAAATCTAAATCTAAGGAATAAAGGGGTGGTCTCTGAGTTGCACCCTCAGCAAATAGTGAATGAGAAGTGAAACAATGAGAGCACATGCAAATTAGGAAGCAGAGAAAAACAGGCCCAGAAAGAGGAAGAAAATAAGTCTTGTGCTGGATACTGGTTGGGCAAAGGTAAAGGATGGAGAGGGCGATCAGTCTTCCCATTATTAGGACTGGCCTCTATGAGGTCATAGGAGCTATGGAATAAGACTCGGTTTGATCCCTTTGGGAAACCAAGTCAAGTGTCTGGAGAGGTATGGGAACCAAAAGATATGGAATTCCAGAGGTTTCCTTCTGGTTCTTGATGGAAGAAGGTTTTCATGACTGTAGTTGTGGCTTTTCTTTCTCTCACGTGGCAAGGATGGGTCTGTTCTTGAGACACCAAGGAGGGGAACCTCTGGTTGTAGACACCATGGAAAGGGGGAAGGAGACAGTATGAGTAAATACCCTTCGTGGTTACTGGAAAGGCCACTCGATTTGAGATCAGACACTTCTCACAACACTACCTCTGTGATCATCAACAAACTCCTTGGAGCTGAGCCTTACCACCCACCTTTCATCTAGACCCTCCAGACCCCCAGTTTTGTCATCTCACCTACTGATGTCACCCAAGTCCTCCTGGGTGTTAGAGAGGAACCCTCTATATTTATTGTCTCCTTCTATTAGAGTGTAATCTACTTGAGAAGAGGGATTAGTTTGCCTTTTCTACTTGTATCTTCAAGGGTTTCCAATAGAGCTTGGCATACAGTAAGTAAATGCCTAACAAAAGCTTTTTCATTCATTCATTTTATTCACCTGCAAAATGAGAGGGCTGGACTTAATGCCTCAGAACTCCCTTCAGCATGAGATCTATGACCCACAAGCTGCAAAATAAAGAGGAAAACAGAGACAGTTGCTCCTAGACAGAGGCCCTATTTTACTTACTAAAAAGGGGAGAAAAAGTTTAGTAGAAATTATAGTCACAAGATGGGCTGCTAAGTTTTATAGTGGATAGAGCACTGCCCCTGGAGTCAGGCAGATTCATCTTCCTGAGTTCAAATCTGGCCTTAGATACTAGCTATGTGACCTTGGTCAAGTCACTTAATCCTGTTTGCCTCAGTTTCTTTATCTAGAGAAGGAAACAGCAAACCAGCTTATTTTAACCAAGAAAACACCAAAGGTAATCACAAAGAGGAGGGCATGACTGAAAAAAATGACTGAATAACAATAATTATGAAATAGTGATAGCAAAGAAAATAGCTAAGAAAATCACTGAAAAAACCTAAATGCTTGGGTAATTTGGGTGAAAAGGTATAGGAATATAATTTTCTTTTCTTATAATATATATTCTTTTAAGTCCACACTGAATTAGATTCCTGGACTTTCCAAACCAGAATTTATCTCAGAGAGTAGTACCATAGTGAAATGTAGTAGAAGAAGATATGAGACTCAAGGGAGTAAAGGTAGACAGTATCCTAGGAGAAGGGGGAATGGGAGAAAGGAGCATAGAGAGAAATATTTTTAGTACAACATTTTGAGTGCTTATATAGAACCTACTTCCCTTCTTCACCCATTGAGTAGCAGCTAGGTTCAAAGTCATATTGGTATGAGTCAACACCCATTAAAAATCATAATTCATGAGAACATTCACCAATGTAGTTATTTTACCTTTAGTTTAAAACAAAAAAAAATTCATTCAATTCTGAAAGAAATTTCTTAAGTATTATATTATTTCAGATGCAGTGTTGGAAGATGGTGGAATAGGGTGTAAAGCTTCCTTGCCTTCCTAATACCACCCACAAACAAAGCCACCAGGAATCAATGCTAAAAGCAGCAAAAAATAGACAGGAGTTAGGAGTGAAGCTGAATAGTCAGGGATAACTAGGGAGGAAGGTTTTTGACTTCTCTTGGCTCAGTCCCACCTCTAGCCCTGGGGGCATGAACAAGGCAAACAGAATGAATCTACAAGGTAGCCCCTGAGGGCAGGTTTGGCAAGCTCACCTCCTTTGCTGAGCCAAAGAGCTTACATCCCCAAGAATACTACTGGATATTGTTCTATTGAGTAAATGTCAAGCAGAGTAGCTGATGGAGAACCTTACTAGCTAGTGCTATGGTAAAGGGATTTCTATTAACTCCATTATAGATCTGGTTATCATACAAATCAAATGGTAAGACCAAAAGGGGCCAGATAGTCAAATGACCTTTTGTTCTTCTGTATTCTATTCCTGCTTTTCTTATCCATCTTCCTCTTTTTAAGAATTCTGCTTCATTTGGCCAGTGGAGATTTTGGTTATATGCCTTATTTCTTTAGAAGTTGTGTATTACAATAAAGATAGGGCCCATTAGGTAGCTCAATGGAGTAAGGAGGACCTGGGTTCAAATGTGGCCTCACACTTCTCAGCTATATAAACCTAGGCAAGTCAAGTAATCCCAACTGCCTAATTCTTACTGCTCTTCTGCCTTGGAACTGATATTTGTATTGATTCTAAAGCAGAAAATAACGGTTATTAAAAAAACCAGAAACAATAAAGAGGGGCAGGTCGGGTAAAAAGTTCTAATGGATGATAATACTATTTTGTGCACCATTTTGTAGCTTTAGTTGAAAATGAACCAATGTGCACCAATGCCTTGTTCTAGCTTTGAGCCATGTGAAATTTATTATTGGTTTTTGA
Source organism: Monodelphis domestica (assembly GCF_027887165.1). Taxonomy (NCBI): domain Eukaryota; kingdom Metazoa; phylum Chordata; class Mammalia; order Didelphimorphia; family Didelphidae; genus Monodelphis; species Monodelphis domestica. The sequence continues at coordinate 58,897,108 of NC_077234.1, forward strand.
TTCATAGCTATGAGTTTTGTTCATCATTATGGTAATCATTATAATTGAACTTTGCCATTATAACCAAATTTTATGGCTTTGAGGCTTAGAGCATTATTTCATAGATCTAATGCCAACTCTCAATAAGTGAGCAAAACAAGCTGCCAGTTGAGGGAGATAAGAAAGCTGGATGAAGGATGATTCAACATGATCACAAGATTTTTTCCTAGCGCTGAATTCCATTGGTACAGGGAGTGGTAGATAAGAGACCTTCTGGAGAATGTTCTGAGGAGAAGACTAATTCTATGTCCCCCTCCATAACAGTATGAACTCTAGAAAATCCCTAACTTGGAAAGGCACTGTAAGACTGGTTCTTACAAGACTATATTGACTTAATTTGGGTTTTCCAGTCACCATGATGGCTGAAGACTCATAGGTTGTCAAATAGCATAAATAAGAATCAATCACAGGACAGCTAGATGTCTCTGTGGATTGAGAACCAGGCCTAGAGTCAGAAGGTTCTGGATTCAAATGTGACCTCAGACTCTTCTGGGCAAGTCACTTAATCCCAATTGCCTAGCCCTTACCACTCTTCTGCCTTGGAACCAGTATCAAATATTGATTCTAATAGAGGAGGTAAAGGTTAAAAAAAGAACCAAGTACAGTCTTAATTAGGGGGCACATTTTTGGACTTTATATAACTACTAACTGGATTTTTAAAAGCTATTCTAAATGTGTCATATATCTTTAGTTACTGAGGGAATACTGACCTCTATTATGGGCAATTGCTAGCCTTGCCAATAAATAGATATGCTGAGACCTTTTGTGCCTCAGTCTCTCATTATTGCTGATTTATTGTGACAGAAGAGCAGCATGATCTTCCTCAACCAAACTCAAAGATCAGATGTCTAGATCAGAATACTCTAGTTTCTCTTAATAACTAATTATGGGTCTGTCATTTGTGAATTCATCCAGATCTAGGAGGGAAAGCTAGGTAGTTTTATTAGATGACATATTGGTATTATTATTATTATAATTAAAACACTGATAAAACAAAAGAAGTGAACATTTCACTTGACTGTGTGTGATGTTAAAAATGGAAATTAGCTTAAGAATGACTCTGACCTTTCTGAAGACTGAGTATATTTTGTTTAGCTCAGGAAAAGCCAAAGACAGCAGATAATTAAAGTGAAGCTTCCCATTCAGGCTGCATGGGAGTGGAAAGAGAGACTGGAAACAATGATAAAGGAGGCAATAAGAAGGAGGAACCATGCAAGCAAATTTAAAAAGGAGAAAGAACATAAGGGATGGGAGGAGATGTCAAAAGTAAAATATTGAGAGGGAGTAGAAGATGAGGGGAAATGACACAACTAGCTGAGATTAAGGGACAGATTAGAATAATATGTATACAGCTGTGGATGCAAGGAGAAATGAGTACAATGAAGTGTTATCTGTAGAATATCACATATTTTAATGTATCAAGAGGCAGGGAACAGTAGTCATTTACACTAAAGAATAAAAAATGAGAAATGATGATGATGATGATTTTTTTGGCTAGGATATTAAAATGGATAAAATATATCAGAAATATGTCTGTATTCCCACAAAATTACTATTGATCCAAAGAAAAATTGATGATTTAAAGCATGGTTTTTTAATCTGGGATCTATGGATTCCCAAGGGTGTCTATAGATAGATTTTAGATAGTCTGAATTTAGATGGGAAAAGCGTCCATCTTTATTTTCACCAACCACTAGCTAAAATTTAGCATTTCTTTCAATTCTGAATTTAGGTAGCAAACGTTACTCTGAAATAGGTTTGATAGGCTTTGTTAAATTGCCTAAAGGATTCATGTCATGAAAAGGGTTTGCAACCCCCATATAGAGGCAAGTAAGCTTCTGGGAGGTAAAAAACATATATTATTATTTTTGTTATCATAGTAAATTATTATTACTATTGAAAATGTTAATAATACAGTTCAGTGGCATATTTTGGTTTATAAAGCACTTCTATCACAATAGCAGCCTGGGAAAAGCTTCCATCTTTATTTTCACCAACCTCTAGCTAAAATTTAGCATTTCTTTCAATTCTGAATTTAGGTAGCAAACATTACTCTGAAATAGGTTTGATAGGCTTTGTTAAATCACCTAAAGAATTGTTTTGTTTTGTTTTGTTTTGTTTTACAATAAATCTCAAGACCAACACACTCTCTGTAATGTCATGCTGTCTCTCAAAAAGAATGAGTTGGAGTGAGGAATGACAACCATGAAGTATCTAGAGAAGCATGGGAAAATATGTAAGAATTGGTTTGAATGGAGAAAGGATAAAGAAAGAACACTATACAGAATAACTACAATAAGGTAAACTGAGACAACTAAAAGACAACAGCTCAAGTAATAGGCAACGATCAATATTGGTTCCAGATTCCTGAGGCTAAAACATACTTTTCCTTTCCTGGTATGAATTGGTAAACTTTTAGACTGGAAAATGAAATAAACAAAGTGGGAGCTGCAACCACTATATCAGATGGTTTTGCTTTATTGTTTTATTGGGAGGGAGGAAGATCCTATGGGAGAGATTGTTTATGGGAAAGTGATTTATGTGACAAAAGCACAATGTATGAATAATAAGCAGTATTTTTTAAGAGATTGGGCATGCCTTGGGATTTTATAAAGAATTCTCTGGCAGTTTAAGTAAGCCTTTGTCAGAGGCTTTCAGTCATTCTAGAAAAAGGGAAAAGGACCAAATCCAAAAGACAAGGGAAAACTCAGATTTTTATTTTGAAAAGAAATTGCAGGTTTTTAACAATATTGAATTCAGACTATAAAATCACTGCAGGGAATTTATTACCAAGACTAGCAGTAATTGGAAAAAAAAAGATATGAGACCTCATGTTATAATAAAGAAGATGGAGAGAGGAATGTAGATAGCTTGATCAATGTAAAGGAAATGGAAGAACATACCAAATGGGAGGAAATAGTAGCCATAAGCATGGATCAAGAGACGAGACTTAACCAGGACGTGAGAGATTTCGAGATGTGTGAGCTGCTATCTCTGCTTGTGAATTATGAAAGCACAATATAAAACCATGAGCTGTCTTTTAGATTTCTAGTCAGGGTAAACTGGAAAGGAAATGAAGGACAAGAGGGATAAGGTAAAGGAAAGCTATGCACACAGTCTTCTGCTGAACGCATTAGCAAAGACCTCCCAAGAACAAAGGCACAGTGCTCAGAAGTATGTACAAATAGCAGACCTGGAGAGAAAGTACACACCTGGGATTTGGGGGGAGCGCTGGTAAAGAGAACAGCACTCCCTCAAGTCCAACCCTAATCCAGAGAAAGAAAGATTCATAAATGTTTCAGAATGATGGCCCAAAGCTAGATGGAAAGGTTAGTTTGAGGTAGGTCAGGTAACACCATGAAAGGTCTTAAATGACTGACATGGTCATCTTTTGCAGAGACCACCCATTAGACACATTGCTTTCCAGCTCAACTGTGTCTGTGCCATTTTAGGTAGCCCCAAACACCAACCCTCCCACCGGAATGAATGCCTTACAAGAGCTTAGGATTGTGGTTTGTGTGTGCGATATCATTGGGTCCTGCATTCTGGTTCCCATGTTCTCTTCTCAGATCCAAAATCTTCTTGGTCTACTACAGCAGGGAGTAAAGGTTCCCTGCTGCCTGCTGGAAAACAGGACTATCATTTGCATTTGGGGAGTTAAAGTTTCATTGGATAAATATGGACTCCTTAAGCTTCCCAGACAAAAGGTCAGGAGAACACTGGATAGATAATGAAAAGGGTTAATTTAATCAGTATGGGATTCAGTATCTGGGTGATGAGGAAGAGATTCATTACCTGGCACACCCATTTCTAGAAAAGTCTATCCAAAGGTCTATTCATTCAACAGGACAGGATTGGATTGCTTATACTTAGAGACTGTGTAGCAGCCAGTATCTCATTTATATGCTATTTGGGGGGCATTTAGGGGATGTTGTGAGTCAACCTACCCAATTCTAGGAGGTTAAGGTGACTTTACTAAGTAGTAAGCATCACAGGTGGGATTTGAACCTCAGTCCTTGAACACTCCAGAATCAACACTCCTGCTGTACCATCCTAGCCATGACAGGGACGCCATCATGAATGGAGTGAATGTTGAGAACTGGCACTGGAATCCATCCTTTATCTAAAGGGACATATTTTGGGTAGATGAGTAAACTGTATTCATAAACTGTATACATAGTATTCAGAGGTAGGCATCAGGACAATTTTAATAGCTGGAGGAATGTGATGTTTGAGATGGCTTTCAAGAATCTGGCTCATGTATTCTAGTCTTCCCTTGCACTGGGGTGTTATTAAGTTATGGAAATATGAATCTTATCCTTGGATGATCATGAGTAGTCTAAAGTAGAAACAAAGGGAAAATTGAGATACCCGATTACTGTTGTTCATCCTTCATTTTCAAAGAGGACCAGTGATATCATGAGGGTGATGGCTTGAATTTGAGTGAGACAGAGTTGCTCAAAGTCAGCCTTATTTTCTCTTTCAGAGTATTTGAAGTCCAGAGTGTAAAAATTAAAATATAATGTGGAAATTATTGTATAATAATTTTAACTTTTACATTGACAGCTAGCTAATTTTAAATCTTATGAGGGGGATGACAAAAGTCAAGGCAAGTGGCAATAGTCTGAGATTCAGAGAATGATCTTTGTGTCTTCAATCTCTGACCAAGCACTCTATAGCACCTGCTTCACTGCCTTCCTGGCTGTTGGAATGAATTGTTTTTATCTGCCCATTCTGCCAGGGGAAGTCTTCTCATGTTTGCGGTAGACCTCTATAGTACTCACTGATGGATTTGAGATTTATTGGTTACCCTCAACCTGGTTTAGCGCATCTGCTGAGACAGGTTTACTGAGGTGTGACCACTATACTTGCTACAACTTCTTAGAACTTGTTTATGGAGAATGTGAAAGGGATTGACATGGAACTGGAAAATGTCTTTCAGGAGCCAACAAGTGTCCTTAAGGTAATGATGACGATGACAATGCAAACAGTACCTAATGTTTGTGCATCACTTTAAGGGTTACAAACATTATCTAATTTTATCTCAGTAACAAACCAGGGAGGTACTGCTATTATTATCCTCATTTTGTGATTGAGGAAACTGAGGCAGGCAGTCTTAAGTAATTTGCTAAGTGTCACAGAGAGAATAAGTTTAGGACTTGAGATTTGAATCTAGCTTTTTCTGACTCCAAGTTCAGTACTCTACAGACTATGCCACCCAAAGGGATATATAGGAGATCCTTCTTAGGGGAGGAAGTAAGGCATTGCTGCCAAGATATCCAATATACCTGGAATAGGAATAGATTTGAGACAAAACCAGGGTTACTGGTGCTCAGAGATGAAGAGATTTTAGTTGGGGGTGAGAGAACACCTAGACTGTCTGGCCTGGGCACATATTTCATAGAATTGGGCATAATAGCAAATCCTTTCATGTTGATGCCACCAAAAATCTCAAGCTAGGGCTGATAATGACTTGAATGGACTCCATGTGGCCTTCCACTGAACTATCATAGAGATGACACACTGCCCATTAAACCTTGCTTGGGGGATGGACATATGTGAGCCCTTCAAGGGGATGTATCTTCTAAGGCAGGGGGCAGGAGGCAGGATGTGAATAGCAAATAGACTTAGAGCCAGTAAAGGGATGCAATATGTAATTAACCTGTAAGATATAGTGGACTCAAGTCCACTTGGGCTTTAAATGCCAAAAGATGAGCTTGTATTTTATCCTAGAGGCTATAGGGAGCCACTGATGATTCATGGGAAGGGGAGGTAATATAATCAAAACTGTGCTTTAGGAAGATTAATTTGGTTTCTGTGTGGTGAGTTGATTTGAGAAAGAGATTTGGGAGACAGAAACCAATTAGAAAGCATACTGCAAGAGAAGCTAGGTAAGCTCAGTGGATAGAGAGTCAAGCTTAGAGACTTAGGAAGTCCTGGGTTCAGATCTTTTTCTCAGACATTTCCCAGTTATGTGACTGTGGTTAGTTCACTTCACTCTCATTGCATCGGACCACTCTTCTGCCTTGGAACCAGTACTTACTATTGTTTCTAAGATGGAAGGTAAGGGCTTAAAAATTAATTTCGTTTCCTTTTGAAAAAAAGAAAACATAAGAGTTCAGGTGAGGAATTAGACTAGGTTGTACTATGAGTAGAGATAAGGGTTAAAGTGAGTAAAATGTCCTAGCTGACTCCTAGAATGTGAATTTAGGTGTTGGCAAGGATGGTGGTACCCTTAACAGAAATAACAACAAAAACCTAAAGGGAGAAGTGGGTTTGATGATTACAGAGGGTGAAATTTAAGTGCCCTGCCTCCTTTAGTATCACTTTGACATTTCAGGTATGATCAAGGGTTCCTCCTGTATGGCATAATTGTTTTCTACTTTTCTATCTTCAGGAGATGTATGTGACACTAGGTGGAGCAGTGGATGGGGATCTGAACCTGGACTCAGGAAGATTTGAGTTCAAATGTGACCTCAGACATTTAGTAAGCTATGTGACCTTGGGTAAATCACTTAACCCTGTTTGCCTCAGTTTCCTCAACTATAAAATGAACTGGAAAAAGAAATAGCAAACCACATGAGTCTTTGCTAAGAAAATCTAAATTGGGTTCATGAAAAGCCAGTCATGACTGAAATAACTGAACAACAAATGGGTAGATTTGTAATATAGGAGAGGCCATTATGGGCTTGGGGATGAAAATCCCTCCTGGTGACCAGCAAGGTTTCTATATGAATCTAGGAAGACCAAGATGAGGGCCAAGGCAAACTGTTGCTTGATTTCATTCATCTTCCACTCCAAGAAGTCCCTTGGAATGCTTTCAGAGGTTTGGAAGAGGTACTATCAGAACAGAAAACTTTGGAGCAAAGTTGATACAGAGGATCCTCACATTAGACTACATTTTGGTTGCCTATTGGCCTATTCTAAACTCCTTTTTTAATTGGTACTTCTCTAACTTAGCAAATAGACAGAACTGATGTATGCACTGGAGACTAACCTAGATCAATTTATGCTAGGCAGCATTCCATGAATAGATGACAATATCAGCAAGTTTAACCATCTTCACTCTTTGTCTGGCAGGACTTGCAATATGGAGTTCCTCAAATTCTATGGGGCATTCCCCAAACTCAAAGATACCGTGAGTGTAGTATTCCCAGAGGGCAGGAGTTCTGAACCATTTTTTGGTCATGGAGCCCTTTGGCAGTGAATGAATGAAGTAGAATGCATAGGGTTACAAGGCAAAAATATATATTGAAATATAATGATCAAAATCTAAAAAGAAAAACAACAAAACAAATTCACTGATGCCAAGTTAAGAACCCTCTATGGATTCTGTGAGGGTTACTTACAGAAGGTTGACTGTTGTTTCCAATACAATCAGGGAGGGAAAGGGTTGCAGTGATATTTCTCTTGCTTGAAGAAGAACTAAGTTATTGGAGGTCTCCAAGTTCTACATAGATAAGACTCTTGCACAACCAAATATTTAGGAAGTTAAGTTTTGAGAGTCATAAACAAGGGAGCTGATCAGAAGATTCATATAAATGGTCTCAAGACAGTTGGGGAAAAGTTGTGGGCAGCAATGGGTAGACCATGCTGTGGAAATCCCGGGTTGGGGGTGGTACTTTGGATCTAGATGTCAGTAGAAGACCACACCAGGAAACCCCTGGCCTGCAGAGGTCCTCTCAAATAAAATGTTCTACCCACAGAAATGATTAATCTTAAACCCAGGGCACCTAAGTGGCACAATAGATTAAGTATTGTACTTAGAGTCAGGAAAAACTTGAGTTCAAATTCTGCTTCAGGACCTTAAAGAGAGGTGACTGTGGTTTGGGGAAATCTTTTATGTCTGGGACTCTCAAACACATTCTGTGACTAGGGATCGGGTTTTTTTTTTATTCGTATCTGTAGGACTTGGCATATGTCTGACATGTAATAGGAATTTATTCAATTGTCGCTGGCTTGCATGACTGATGGATGAGGTAGGATCTCAAACAATGGGCATATCAGAGTTGTGGTAAATCAAGACTATTTCAAAAAGCCCTTATTATCAATCAATCAAGCAGGATTTATTAAGTACCTACTGTATGTTAAGCACTGTGCTAGGAAGTCAAGATACAAGGACAAAAAATGGAACCTTTTTCATCTTAAGTAGCTTACATTCCATTTGAGAAAACAAAATGGTATACATGAACGTTTATACAAAAAATGTACATTGTACATTTTTGTATAAATGTTGTTCATGTTGTTCATCCTTTGTTTTCAAGAAGGACCAATAACATCCCAGGGTGATGTCTTGATTTGAGCACAAATTAGATTTAAGTGAGGCAGAGTGTAAACCTTAAAATTTCTTAGACTTATGAATGTTGGAAATTTCATGTTGTTCATCCTTTGTTTTCAAGAAGGACCAATAACATCCCAGGGTGATGTCTTGATTTGAGCACAAATTAGATTTAAGTGAGGCAGAGTGTAAACCTTAAAATTTCTTAGACTTATGAATGTTGGAAATTTCACCATTGGGAAATTTCATACTTGAAAAAATTTCCTACTGATAGTAAGAACTCTATTGGAATGTGAAACTCCTTGGCATGGGAGGCTCCTTCTCCTCCCTACTTAAGACTACTTTAGGACGGAAACCTTTTGCTAAACAATGGAAAGGGCTTTGACCTATGCTTAAGCATAGAACAGGAAGTTTTTTGAGTCATGATTGATTTTAGAATTGATACAATAGAGACACTTGGAATGACAGAACCAGGTCTTGGAACTTACAATCTCCACCCTACTCAGACTAACAGGATTTAGGAAGGGCTGCAGCAAAGATCAAGATTTAATTATTTGAGAATATGACCTTCAACAGACATGTGCAAAGGAAACAGACCTCTGGCTGGTCCTGGGTTAAGCTAGAGCCACCATTGGCACAGGGGAGACATCGACAGTGATTGGTAGATGTGAGAACGGAGGGGAGGGGACTTCGATGGTTGCCTTAAAGATAGCAGGGTCTGAGGACAGGGGGAGGGGGTTTTGCTCTGAGAGGTTTTGCTCTGAAGGAGGCTGAGAGGAGAGAGTTCCTGGAGGGAGAGCTCCTGGAGAGGTCAGAGAGGAGGGCTTGCTCTGAAGGAGGCTGGAGGTGGAGGCCCCTGAGACTGTTTCTCCATTTTGGCCACGTGAGTGATAGGGACTGATCTCTTTTCCTTGCCTCAGCTATCTAAGGGCTTGGGCCTTTGGCCCAGCCTAAGCAGAGGGGGTATTTAAGCCCTATTCCCTTCTCTCCCCTTTCTCTCTCTCTCTCTCTCTCTCTCTCTCTCTCTCTCTCTCTCTCTCTCTCTCTCTCATGCCTTTCTTCCTCCTGTTTGTAATTAAAAACTCCATAAAAGGTTGACTGATGACTTGAGTTTTCATTTAGGAATTACATAGCTGAATTCCTTGGCGACCTTATATTAATATATATCAGTCTTTTAAAGTGATTTCCATGTCACAAGAGTTGCATAAAGTCTTTAGCCTCACTCTCCCTTCAACAGTCATTAAAGTCCAGTGGCAAGACAAAAGTCAGGACAACTCATAATTGCCTGGGAGGCCATGAATGACTGTAAAGTGCAGTGAATTGGGGTCTTCTGTGTCTGACCAAACTCTCAGCACTCCACACCTCCTTCTTCAGCTGCCTTCAGGGCCACTGGAACAAATTGTTCTCATCTGCCCATTCTGCTGGGGGAAGTCTTTCTGTGCTTAGGATAGATACTCCTCGAACTCACTGAAATATTTAAGGCATGTTGGCTTGCCTCCATGAGACAGTTTTACTGGGATGTGGCTGCTGTACATGCTATGGCTTTTTGGAGTCATAAGTGAGACCTGGGTGAGAGGTAGACACCAAAAATGGATAAATCACACCCCTTAAAAATGCTAGGTAATGGGGGCAGCTGAGTGGCTCAGTGGATTGAGAGTCAGACCCAGAGATGGGAGGTCCTGGGTTCAAATCTGGTCTCAGATACTTCCTAACTGTGTGACCCTGGACAAGTCACTTAACCCCCATTGCCTAGTGTAAAATGGAGATTTGAACCCCAAACTTCAATCCCCAGAAGTCCTTGGCAGTTCCCAGAATTCCCTAAAATCTCACCTGAGTCCTCACCTGGGTCAAGAACACAATTTGTATTTAAACCCCTTTGTGGTCGCCAAACTACTCTTCTACCTTAGAACCAATACCCAGTATTGATTCTAAGACAGAAGATAAGGGTTTAAAAAAAAAAACTGCTAGGCAAGTCCTCACCTCAAAGGTGATAGTCCTCTTGAACACCTCATATGTTCTACAGATTAATAGTAGTATCTACTAAATAACATAGTAATAGTGTATAATAACTGTACTAGAAAATTCAAGTGTTAGGTCATTCTGAGAGGGAGATACACAAGTAGCTTGGAGTCAGGAATCAGAAAATGCTCCATCTAGGAAACATGATACTAAGTGACACCGATTCATTAACAATGGCTCAATATGGAAGGGAAGAAAAGATGGAAAAACCTCTAGAAGTCATTCTAAATGTAGGACAGGAATCAGTTCTATGTCACTTCCAATATCTCACTCCCTGGTTCCTTTGGTATTCAGGCTTGTGTCTGATGCCCAGGTCGGACAGCACCAGACCTTGGATTGTTTAACTGCCCATTAGAATTTGACACTTACCACTGAACTTCAGGTGTATTTTTTTTTTCTGTAGAGAATACAAAAGAACTAACCTTGCTATAATTAAATATTAATGCATTTTGTACTAATGTGACCTATTTGCATTTCTTTTAGTCATATCATACTGTAAATGTATTGATATTTCTGTTAACTAAAATCTGCAGCCACTTTTTGAAATATGAAGTCCTGTTAAGTCATGTTCCTTCCATTTGGTAGTGGTGAAATTATTTTTTTGAACTCCAGTGGAGGGTTTTACCCTTGCCCTTAAGATTAAACTGCATCTTGGTGAATTTGGTCCCTACTTCTAGCCTCTTGAAATCAAAATTCTGTTATAGACCATATTAGCTGTGGGCCATCTGCAAATCTAATGAACTTGCCCTCTATGTCTTCATCGAAGATAAAAAATGTCAAACAGGGCAAGACTAAAGGAAAAGCTTGGTAGAACTCTATTGGAGATGTCCCTGCAGGCTGACAAAGACACATTAATTAGCATTTTTTACGTATGGACATTCAACTGACTAGGAAACCACCCAACAGTATTTTTTCCTTAGCCCACAAACAAAAGGATATCCCAAGAGACTTAACAAAAGCCTTCTTGATAGGAGTTTCTTAGCATTTCAGTCCTGAAGTAGAAAGAAAACATTGGGGGGGCTAAAGATGTAAGAAAGACCCATAAAAAACCAGCTGTGCTTTTTGGACAAAGGTCAAGACCAAATTGATCAGATATGTAAGAAAGGTAGAAATCAAATAAAACCAGAGACAGTTTGGAGAACGTGATATTTAGAACATTGCCCATCTGGTCAAGTCGTCTTAATTCCCAACTTTTTATGCATATGTTGTATCTGGCAGCCATAAACTAGATTTATGATCTTTTTGCAGACTTTTAAAAAATTATCTATAGCACAATAAAACTCTCCTGATTCAGAGGTAGTTGTAATATTATTCATTTCCAAGGACAAGGTAATGATAGGGAACAGAGTGACTATCTTCCAGCCTTTTTAAATTTATTTTTAAATTTTTATAATTTTAATAAAGGCATAGGAAGAGAAGAAACTGTTTAATTTTCCACAGTTTGAATTCATTCTTTCTAAAGAACAAAGGGAAGTAAAATAAGTATATAGTCCATATATGAAGGGATGTGTAATCCCTAACAGCGCATCACTCTTACTAATTTTTGTATAATGATGGAAGATATTCAGGGTGCTTTTTAATTTTAAAGGAATTTCAAGCTCAAAATCATAAAGAAAATTATTTTTACTTGCTGGTAGCAGGTATGCCCAGGCATACACCAAAATTTGTTGTTGTTCCATTCTGTCCAAATCTTTATGACTCTATTTGGGATTTTCTAGGCAAAGATACTGGAGTAATTTGTCATTTCCTTTTCCAGCTCATTTTATAGCTGAAGAACTGAAGCAAATAGGAATTAAGTGACTTGCCTAGAGTCACACAGCTAGTAAACATCTGAGGCCAGATTTGTACTAAGGTCTTCTTTATTATTAATATTTTATTTACTTATTTTATAACTTTTACCTTCTGACTCAAAATCAATACTTTGTATTGGTTCCAAAGCAGAAAGGTGGTAAAAGCTAGGCAACTGGATTAAGTGACTTAGACATGGTCACACAGCAAGGAAAGTGTCTAAGCCAATTTTAAATCTGGGGACCCCCCACCCCCACCCCGACCTGGTTCTCAATCCACTGAGCCACTTAGTTGCCTCCAACTTAGGTCTTCTTGATTCCAAATCCAGTTTCCTATCCATTGCACCATCTAGCTGCTTGTGTAGGGTCAGAAAAATGGCAAAGCCCACCAGATGTGAAGGCTTTCTTGATGTCCTTGATGCATTTTTTCCACACTCTCCCTTTGAGGTAAATAGTGCAAATATTATTATTCAGACTTGTAAGTGGCAGAAGTAGGATTTGAACCCAGGTCTCTTGACTCTAAAACATGAACTCTTTACACTTTGTCACATTTTTAAAACATGGTAGTTCTATAGTAGATAGCCTTTCATCAACAGCAGAAGGAGATGGGGGAGGAGAAGGTTGGGGGTTTGTGTACAGCTCTAGAAGAACAACCTAAAAGAGGAACATCCCCGCTTCCCTTTTCTAATAATTCTTTTCTTATTTCCTGGTGATAATAACAGGAAGCCAAATGACTAAAGGGTCAGAACCATGGAGATCTAAGTGAATGTGCCTCAAGGAAAGAAAGTATGCAGAGAGGTTTAACAGAAGACATAGTGAATAAATTATATTAGCATGAACTAACTGCTTTTCTCCATCTTCTTTACTTGATACCAAGAACGTCACATGACCTGTCATTGAAGTAGGGGGAAACAGCTGTCGATGTAGTGATGGCATTCTAGATCAGATCAAGCCCCTGAGATGTGTAATAAAGGGGGGGGGAAGGGGAGAGATTTATAATAAAGAAGAAAGGGTGAAAAGGGAATGGAGTCTTCTTTCTTCTAGGCAAGGACAGAGGGAGAGGAAGTGTTGTTGTTTAGTCAGAGGAGAGAAGGATGGATTTTGTCTTTCCCTCCTCAGCCTTCTCTGACTAGACGCCCTCACTATGGCTGCCTTCAATTGCCAGTCTCTCTGAGATCTTTGTTGAAAGAGGTTTCAGATGTTAAGCCTCTTTCTTCTGGAGAGAGAGAGACCACTTCTCTCCCCCCTCAATTCAGGCTGTCTTCTAATAAAGCTGGAGTCAGTTCTAGGTCCTAATAACTGAGTTTATTCAAGGGAAGCAGGAAAGGGACAAGGCTGATGAAGGGTAAGGATTGAGATTCAGGAGGGAAAGAGGGAGAGGGGGTCCCTATCTAATTAATACTCCCCCCCCAAGTTAGATAGCTCAGGTCTAATAACCTGAACCCCCAAGGGGTTCAGAGTAGAGAAACCCTAGTTTCTTGGCTGGCACAGCAAATGTCCTCAAGTTCAAGGTTCAACGAGAGTTGTAGAGATCGTCTTTGTGGACTGCTTGTCTCTCAAAGTCCTTATCCACTGGTTCCGGGTTGGGAGGATCTGGGATCAGGAATTCAGGAAGAGAAAGAACCCTCTGCTCAGGTACTCTCAGCCAGGAGTCAGTTTCAACTGCCTGGCTCCAGCTTTTTTTTTTTTACTTACTCCAAGGTTCCAAGTTCCTTTCTGCCCCCCCTCCCCCTTTTGCTGCTTGTAGGATTCTTGGGACTCTTCAAGGATTATTCCCAAAATTTCCAGATTTCTTCCTCTTACAGATGGGAGTAGATGGTGAGATAGTGAGATGTTCAGAAGGATGAGCTACCTGAGGCAACTTGATAAAAACAGAGAGATCTGATCATTTTCAATTGAAAAAGGCAGATCTTTGCTCTAGCTGACACTTTGGAAAACTAGCAAGAACTAGTTCATTCCAAGTTCATGCCCAACAGAAGCATGGTCTCAGAACCATGAAGTGTTAGTCTTTTGGAAGTCCTTGTGAAGAACAGCCTTGAGGGTAGTAGGCTTATCCAGTGGTACCTACTTGCTATCTAGACTGAGTACTAGAGGGTCAATGTCTGGAAGACCAGGAGAAGACTAGAGGAACTTGATGGTGAATGGCCAACAACAGATTTTAGGAAGATGTGAATTTCAGTACTAGTTTCAAAACTTACAAGTAGTGTAATTATAAGCAGACATTTTAACCTCTTTTGGGACTTAGTTTATTGCTCAGTAAAATGGAGAATAATTGTTGATGATGGAAAGGTCTTTGATGAAAGCACATTGTAAATGATTAATTACTCTATGAAAGTGAGAGTTTATACACTGGTAAGTCACACATACACAAAGAGCTTCCAGATTTGTGAAATGTTTTATGTAGTATGTCTTGTTTGATCTTCACAATAACTGTGAATTGGGTGCCATTGTTATTTGCATTTTACTTTGGAAGAAACCGAGGTTCAGAGAGAGATGAAAAGATTTACCCTGGGTCACACTGCTCGAAAGCATCTGATTAGAACTCACATCTTCTGGACTCCTAAAGCTATATACAGTATACCATGATTGCCTCTTACGTCACAAAATTTTTATCTTTTAAGAAGTTACAAGAGATAGACTTGGGGAAAAGTAAGGAACAATGTCTTCTGAAGTAATTCCCTCCTAGTTGGGGGGGAAATAGAGTGTTGCTAGGGATTCAAAGAAGGAAGCCAGTAATGAGCATGGAACCCTCCCCAATCACATGGATTTTATCCTTTTATCTATTCGGATTCTTACCTGTAAGTCATACCCCACCAAAGCCATATGCCAGCCATGAATTCTCCATCCTTCCTAATCTCAGTGGTATCTTAAAAGAAATGTTTTTCTCCTTGATTTTTAGGACACTGGCCTCTCCTTGGGATAGTCTAAAATTGGCCAGTTGGTGACAGTGGTAGAAATCTTGATTACTGATCTCTCATCCGGTTTTTTAAAAAATACTTTCTTTGTTGGTTGTTTTCCCCCAACCTTCCTATATGTGAATGAATGAAGGAATAAATGTTTTGTGTTGTTGTTTTGGTCTGTGTTTTCTTTCAGAACAAGGCTAATATGGAAGTTGTTTTGGACATGCACAATCTGTAATAAATTGCTTGCCTTCTCAAGGAGGGGAGAGGGGAGAGAATTTGAAACTCATTTTTCCCCAAAAGAATGTTAAAAATTGTTATTACACATAATTGGGGAAATGTAAAATTTTTCAAAAATAAAAGAAAGAGGAAAGGAGAGTAGTAAGAAGTTGGTGCCAGGCACAGATATGATGGCATTATAGTAAGTGCTAAATGTTGGGGAAAGAGAGGAAAAGAGATTTTTTGTTCTTCTTTTCATGTTTTTAGTTCCATTTTCACTTCTAAGATAATGAAAATTGCCCTTCCTTCTTTTCTTACCATTTTCTCCATCTCTTTTCTTTTCTTCCTCTTCCCTGGAATATTCTTGTTTTTACTTCTCTTTCTCTCCCTTCATCAGAAAAGCTCAAAATTGGGGTTTGGGTCAGAGTAGTAGGGAGAACTACTAATAGGGAACAATTCAGTCCAGTATCCTTCTATTTCTTCCTCTTCCCTGTCCATTTAACATATGATTCACAAATATGAGGGATTCCTATTAGCCTTGTTCATGAAACAACAACAAGATTTGTGGGATTAATAGAAACCAGGTTCCTTGCTTTGTAATGATACCTCAGCATCCTACTAGAGTGAAAAGCACACTGGGATGGGGGTCAAGAGATTTGGGTTTGAGACTAATTTTTTATTAGTAGTTATACTGGGCCTCAGGAATCCTTCCTACTTTTGCTGTCTTACTCTTCACTTACCTCCACTTACTGGTCTGTCCTTGGGCTACACTGGCATCCTTGTTTTAACTCACATACTACCACAATTCCAGCTAATCCTTTTCCCTGGCTGGCCCCCATGTTTAAAATGATCTCCCTAATGCCTTCTAGTTTTCCTAGCTTCCTTCAAAAATAGGCTCAAAAGGAAAGTGATGAATGTTGGAAAGGACATGGCAAGATTTGGCCACTAGTGCATTGTTGGTGGAGTTGTGAGATCTAACCATTCTGGGGGGCAATTTTGAACAATGCCCAAAGGGCTATAAAACTATGATCATGTAATAATACCATTACTGGGTCTGTGTAACAGAGATCATATAAGGGGAAAGGATTTACTTGTTCAAAAATATTTATAGCAGCTCTTTTTGTGGTGGCAAAGAATTGGAAACTGAGGGGATGTCCATCAATTGGAGAATGAATAGACAAATTGTGGTATATGTTGGTGATGGAATACTATTATGCTGTAAGAAATGCTGAGCAGGATGATTTCAGAAAAAAACTGGAAAGATATGCATGAACTGATGCAGAGATAAATAAACAGAACTAAGAGAATTTTGTACACAATATCAGAAATATTGTACAATCATCAAATGTGAAAGATTTACTACTCTCAGCAATACAATGATCCAGGACAATTCCAAAGGTCTTACGATACTAAATAACTTGCTGAACTTCAACAACCTCATTGGTAAAATAAGGTGGTTTGGACTAGTCAACCTCTAAGTTCCTTTCCAGTTTCAAATCTGTGGTCCTACAATCCAGCCATGCCTCATCTGTGGGATTTTTGCCTATGCTTGGGAAGAATTTCTACACAGGGTGTTCACCCAAAGAGTTTGAGCCCTCCTTCAGTTTTCTAGATATTTTATATGTAACAATTTCACCTACAGGCTGTTCACTGATTGTTCTCTCTTGCCACATCACTGGTGTCTACTAGTTGACCTTCCTTTCCAGCCATGCCTTTCCCCAACTACATCCTTTATGTGACTTCTCTTGTGCAATTTATGAGCCAGCATTTGTCAAATGCTACTCACGCTCATGATCCACCTCTTTATTGACCTATGGGTGATCTTCAACTTTTATCCTTCAGAGACTTTGGTAATGCATGACTCACAGCCACATGCAACATTTATGAATATTATTAAAAAGATGGCAACATTTAGTTTTAATCATAAAATGACAATCATTTGTTAAATGCTTACTATGTGCCAGGCACTCCACTAAGGCATTGAGTATTTGAACAGAAAGAATGGGATCCTTAGTAATAAAAATGACTGGCTTACATTATGTTTTCTTTTTTGCTGGTGAAAACTAGATTAAATTCTTGTCACTAATGATGACAGGATATCCTGAGGCACTATTTGATCTCTCATGGCCTCACCATATCTGGCATATCATGGTGGATGAATCATAAATCAGCCTGCCATCAGTCTTATAGGGATACACAAGTGGTGGTTATTCCCCTTTTTATGAAGCTGCTCAATTTTCTCAGCCTAATATCTGCCATATGTGAACATTACAAAGGGGGGGGGGGAGATATCTAATAAATGACATTCCTGAATTTTCTCATTAAGAATGTTAACAAGGGGATAGGTAGGTTGTTCAGTGGATTGAGAACCAGGCTTAGAGAAGGGTTCAAATCTGAGCTTAGACACTTCCTAGCTGTGTGACCCTGGGCAAGTCTCTTAACCCCCATTGCCTAGTCCTTACCACTCTTCTTTCTTGGAACCAATACAGAGTATTGATTTTAAGATGGAACATAAGGTTTTAAAAAAAGGAATCTATTAACCAGGTTGAACCACCCCACAATCTATTATGAGCTAACACTCTTTACAACTGTATATCCTTTCCCACAGTACTCACTAGAGTAACTGATGAACTGAACTCTACTGTTCACATCTGTAAATCAAGGGTGTCTTACCCTACACTCATCAGAAAGCAGTCTGCTCAGTTTCATCAATATGCTTCAATAGTGCACCTCTATTGTTTTGACAGGAGTCAAGTTGGGGGTAGGCTAGATCATTCTTCCCTTCTTGCCCCCATTACAAAGAGCTAGAAGGAAATAATGTTAAATCAATCAAGTAAACAAAAAGAATTTATTAAGCATTTAACAAATATAAATTCTATATATTATGCTAAGATCTAGAGATTCAAAGAAAAAGAGAAAAAAATTCCCATCCTCAAGTAGTTTATATTCTAATGGCCTTCAGTTCTTATTACTGTTTTACCAAAGATGGTTAAGTAGGCAGGCTCCCAAAGTAATAGTAAAAAAGGTCCAAGGATATTACCTTTGTTCAAATTCTTTTGTTTCTGACATGGTACAATTGATTGTAGATTTCCCAAGCATGGGCTCCTCAGTGTAGCCATAATTAAACATTTGTTTCTAAGTAAATATATTACTCTTCTCTCTGCCTTCTCTCACTTGACAGCATCATTTAGTCCCATACCTTCAATGACTATATCTACAAGAATAACTCTCCCATTCTTATCTCTGTTCCTAAATTGTTTTCGTGTGAATGGTTGAGCTACATTTCCTACTTCCCTAAAGGAAATCGTCTTCTGCAGGTATTGCTTCTAGCACTCCAAAGCCAACATGTCTTAAGCTGAACTCATTATCGTTTCCACTAACCATCGTCCTGATAGCATTATTTTTATCTTTGTTTTCCACATTGGGGTTTATCTTTGAATCTTTCCCCCTCTCAACTCTCATTTCCCATCAGTTATGGAATCTGCTTCCAAAGTGTTTCACATCTTGTCCCCTCTCCTGTATCCATTCCCATTGCTACCACATCATTACCATCGTCCTGAACTCTGCTGCAGCCTGCTTACAGGGCTTCCTTTCTTATCGTAGGTTTCAAATAGTTACAAACCTGGACTGAATTTACTAATTTAGAGCAGCTTCTTTGCTATCTTCCCCTGGCACTGCTTTCAAAGTATAGAGACGAGAATTTTTTTAAGTCACAGAGCAGAAAATTGAACTAAATGTTAGTTGGCTTTATTGTAGTCTTTGTGTGTGTGTGTGTTTAGAGATGTGTTTGAGTGTGTATGAGCATGAAGACAGACAGGTGTATATTGTATCATATATATGTGAATATAATTCATTGATAGACCATCTCCGGCTTTAGAGAAACATTTAGAGCTACTCAAAATCAATATGATTATTAGCTTTGATGTGAATATGGAGAATAAGTGAACTCTGACTAAATGGGAATAATTGTACTATATATTTTTTTGCCTATGCTAGTTGTTAAAGTTTGAATGTAACTATCTACTGTTGGGCACTGCTTTGTTCTCTGTTCTTCTTTCCTGAAGGCAGAGATTAGTAGATATTTGTATTTCTGTAAACTCTCTTTCAAAAAGTGTGAACACCAGCTGGTTTACAATACTAATACAAGATCCTCTGGATTTTGGCAGGACCTATTGGGCTTTTGCACAGAAGGAAGGAAGGAAGGGAGGAAGGGAGGAAGGAAGGAAGGGAAGGAAGGAAGGAAGGAAGGAAGGAAGGAAGGAAGGGAGGACAAGTAGGGATATTTATGCATTTTATTACTACTTAAGCTTTAATTATAAAAACTCCTGATTTTTCATGTTAGATATTGCAGTTAGATTAGATGTAATTGGTAAATGAAATTGGTTTTCACAAAATGCCAAAGTTCACATTTTACTTTTCATAAGATCTAGTAAATCCCTCATATGTAAAACATTTCTGTGGGGTTTTCCTTAATGGACTTCCCTGACCAGCAGGGTCCCACAAGGGAAGGGGCTCACCTTTGTGATGGGACCCGAGGAGAGATGGGAACCGAGAACCAGGGTGGAAATGAAAGACACGAACAAGTCAGTGGTTGGATAGGGCAGGCAAACCCTATGATACTCCCAAAGCTCCACTTTTAACAACTGGCTGTCAAGATTAAAGTGTAAACAAAAGGCTAGTTCATTAATCTACTAGTTGTTCTTCCCTGTTCTAGCCATTCGTTGTGTGATTTCAACCCCAAAGTGTGTGTGAGATATCTCAGGACTGAAAACTGGTTCTCCCAACACCAACTATTTTAAATAGACCCAGTTAATCTGTCAAATTGGAATAAATTGAATTTTTATAACTAATAGTACTATTTGCACATCTACACAGCCCAAATGAAAGACTATTCATTAATGAAATGATAAATCAATAATTTCATTAGTAGGTTCAATGGAGAAGGTTTTCCCCCAACCTTTTCATCACATCTGCCTTAAGGAGAGAAGGATAAAACACAAAATGCTTTGAACTGATGAGTAGAATAAACAAGGCATAGTTTTATGTATTATAGTTTACATGTATCTTTTTGTCAGATGATGCCTTCTATAATGGGGGGGGTAAGGAGGGAAGGTATTTTATTGTAATAAATAGACAACATAAAAATAATAAATATTGGTCATTTGTAGAAGATAGCAAACTATTATGGACTCACATTTCTTAACACCTACCACCAAATGGCAACAGTATACAGATACTGTTACTCCAATATCCAGTTTTCTCACTTCCTCTGCTTACTGTGTACTACATACCAGCTGGCTGGCTCCCAGGGCTGACACCAGCTTCTCAACTTTGTTGCATCTGGCCATATTTTTATGGCAGACTGTTTCTCAAGCACTTTGAGATCTTTTGGCAAAAGAAGGTTTTGTTCATATAAATATTATTATTAATAGTTGTTATCATAAAGAAGGAACATTTTGATGGTGAGAGGGAAAAAAGAGTAGCTATGCTGAGACCATATACAGTACTCTGGTTGCCAGACACATTGGAGAATGCCCCAATATTGTTGCCATGGTTCTTTCCCATCTAATCAGGATTTCCCAGGATAACTCATATCCCAGAGCTACAGGGGGGATTTCTAAGGGCTAAGAGTTCACTCTACATACAGCATGGGAGAATAAAATGCTAGACTCAGAATCAGGAAAACATGGGACTTAAATCTGTTTTTGACATTAGCTATATCGCACTGCCTAAATTCCATGACCTCTCTCAGTCTCAGTTTCCTCATTTTTAATGTGGGATAATATTTATAGTTTCTAGTTTAAGAGGTTTTTGTGAATCTCAAACAAAATTGTGTGTGCATATATATAGCGAGAGATAGACAGGAAGGTAGATAGATAGACAGACAGACAGACAGACAGATAGATAGATAGATAGATAGATACATAGATGGATGAATGGATAAATGGATGGGTGGATAGATGGATGGATGGATGGATGGATGGATGGATGGATGGATAGATAGATAGATAATGTCGTGGAAACAACAAACATGGACTTGGACAGATTTTGAAATATAATGAAGGATAGAAGGACCTGGTGTCCTATGGTCTATAGAGTCATACTGAGTTGGATATGACAATGACTGAACAATAACAATAACATATATGTATATATCGTGCATATATATATACACATATGTATCAATTTATAGGCCTCAAAGTAAGAGATAGGTGAACTATCAATGCCATTATTATTATTATTCATTTATTCTCATCTTTTCCAAAGAAATTAAAATATAATATGTACAATTTATTAGTTCAATACTTTAAGATTTTCAAAGTGCTTTACACATATCTTTCATTTGAACCTCACAATAGCTCTATGAAGTAGATACTACATTATATTCCCATTTTATGGATAAGGAATTTGAGACTCAGAGAGTTAAGTGACTTGAATAGCTAGTAAAGTTCTTCAGTAGGATTTGAACTCAGATCTTCCTGATTCTAGGGTCAGTGATCTATTATTTAACATTCTGAGGATTGGTTGCACATATGAATGAAATAGCTAGGGTTTTTTTTTTTTTTGTGACTGACTAACAGCATTGACATTTAAGCTCATTTTCTGTAGGCTCACTGAAAATATCTTTGGGAGAACTGCAGTAACAGATAATATAAAAAGGGCATTATTTGGCTCATCCTCACATGATTTTGTTTTTTTCCACCAAATCTTAATATTTTTACAGTGACAATGTTGATTGACCAAATTCATAATCGAAGAAGACTAAAATTCAGTTAGAAATTAGGGAAAACAAAAATGTATTTTTCCTTTCCATAGTTCACAGACACTTTGGCATTTATCTATGGATCTTCTGGGTGTGTCTGTGGGTCACCAGAGATAGCTTTTGAATATTTGGTATGATGTCATTAAAAAATCATGATTCTTTAATTTTTATGGCTCAATGGAATATTCAAGTGGTTCTGGACAATGGTTCTGTCTGGTTAGTTTGGTGAATTCTCAAGGATATTTTGAGATCTGCATTTGTAATATGAACATTTATTTCTAAGTGCTGAAAGATATGAAGTTTTTGATGAATAATTTTGTCTCTCAATTTGTCTTTCTAAGCATAGATTTATAATCTATATCATCAATAGTGCCATCACTATAGATGTTTCCCCCACAAAAAGAGCTCCCTCAAAATGATTCCAATGGATCAAGGAGACTTCTGATAGAATATCCCAAAGGATAGATAAATATTAGATATTCTAACCTTGCTAATTAATTTACCCCCTGACTTATGGCCTGGAATCCTTTAGTTGAGGTTACCATGAATGCAAGCCTCAAAGATCCCCTAGCCAAAATGCCAATCAAATAAAGGAATTGGAAGTTTTAAATTGGTCCAGAGACGACAAAGCTATAGTAAAACCCTAGTCACCTTGTTGGTTATACTTGTTTATCTGACTCCAAGGATCCAGTAAATCTTTATTTGTTTAATCATCCATCTTTTTTTCAATAAAACCCATTTTAGAGAGAATCATAAGTCTCCCCTGTTAGGTATTCTTTCCCTCTTTGTTTCTTCCATCCTTGATGCTTCTGAAGTCTTCATGAGTGATTGTTGTAATATTTCCAGCATCAACTCCCCTACCCTAAACTCCCTTAATACCTAGGTGAGAGTGACTTAGCTGTCAGTCATCAGTTATGTCCATACTATTGCAAAACTTACTTCCTTCTAATAAGAGGAGTCACAGTGGAATAGTTTTGCATATTCTGTAATTAGCAAAAAATATTTTTCCAAGTCAAGGGGAAGAAATTATTGGGCAGAGGACAGAGAAGAAAGATGTAATAAATGAAACAGCATATCCATCTCCCTAATTGTGACTATTCTTCCATCATTACTCAATGATGACTCTGTCCTTTCTCATTTCCCCTTTGCTAGGGCTCTAGGGAGTCCAGAACTGTTGCTGGAACTCAGTATGGTATATTAAAAACTGTACTCGATTTGGAGGACTTGGATTCAAACTTGATTACTATTTGCCTCCTGTGTGACTTTAACATCTAGTTAACATCTCTGGACCTCAGTTTCCTCATTTGTAAAATAAAGGGGTTCTAGATCAAAGTTTCCTAACCTTTATTTTGCCATGGATCCCTTTGGCCTTCTGGTGAAAAGAATGGACCCCATTCTCAGGTTGATTGCCTACATTCATAATTGAGGGCAATACTAAAAATCAGTTAGAGTTTAATGAAAATAAAAATACATTTTCCCTCCCCAGTTCACAGACTCTTTGGAATATATATTAATGGATCCTTTGGGGGTCTCTGGATCCCAAGTTAAGAACTCTTGAAATAGATTATCTTTAAGTTCTACATCTACTATATTATGATGCTATGAAATTGGTCCAGAGAGATAAATGATCCTAAACCATTAGAAACCTAGGGAAAGTTCAAAACAATAGGTTCTCCAATCATATTGGAAGCAGGATGGTGGATCACAACATGAAATACTCAACATCTGATTGTACTAGATCAACAAATCAAAAACATTTTGATCACAAGGCCCTTTTATATTCTTAAAAATTATTGAGAACCCCAAAGAGTTTTTATGTCTATAAGTTAGATCTATCAACATTTGCCATATTGGAAATTAAAATGAATAAATTAAATATTTATTAATTCATTGAAAATAACAATAAACCTATTACATGTTAACATAAAGAGCACATTTGATGAAAAAATTGCTATATTTTCCAAAACACAAAAGTAAGAAGAATGACATTGTTTTACATAGTTTTCAAGTTTTTTAAAAATGTTTGGCTTAATAGAAGACAGTTGGATTTTCATAACAGCTTCTGCATTAGATCTGTTATGTTATATTATTTTGGTTGAAATATATGAAGAAAATCCAGCCTCATACAGATATGAAGTTTGAAAAGGGAGGAGTATTTTATTTTATTGGAAAATTTTGTTTAATTAGTTAATTTAGAATATTTTTCCATGCTTACAAGATTTCTGTTCTTTCCCTCCCCTCCCCCAAACCCCCTCCTGTGGTTGATGTGCAATTCCACTGGGTTTTACATGTGTCATTGATCAAGACTTATTTCCATATTATTGGATTTAGGGTCTATATCACTAATCATATCGCCATTGACCTATGTGATCAAGCAGTTGTTTTTCTTCTGTATTTCTACTCCCACAGTTCTTTTCTGGATGTGGACAGTGTTCTTTCTCATAAGTCCCTCAGAATTGTCCTGGATCATTGCATTGCTGTTAGTAGAGAAGTCCATTACATTCCGTTGTACCACAGTGTATCAGTCTCTGTGTATAATGTTCTCCTGGTTCTTCTCCTTTACCTCTGCATCCATTCCTGGAGGTCATTCCAGTTCACATGAAATTATTGAAAAGGGAGGAGTATTTTAATAGGCAAATGATGTCTTAGTATTCTTATGAAAATAGATTTGACCTCGCATACTACCTGAAAGGATCTCAGGAGTCCCCAAGGGTCCATGGACAACACTATGAGAACCACATTAGATCCATTGGCATGCTTCACTCCCTTGATGGCTCACTGATTGAATTTTTCACTGCAGCATTCCATGTGGTATCTTTCTTGCCTTTATGGGTTTAAAGCAAGGGCTCGTCACCTTCCTGGTATCATGCTCTTCTTTGGCAGTCTGATGAATCCAGGGTATGGATTCTTGCTCATAATCATATTTTCAAATGCATAAAATATGTAATATTACAAAAGCAACCAAATATATTGGAATGCAGTTATCAAAATAGTTTTTAAAGTTCCAGGTCCCCAGATGAAGAACCCTAGTCTAAGGCAATCAGTTTTTGAGAAATTACCCTCACTGAACTATTTCCATACACATAAATACTCAGTACAGCAGGAGGGCCCATTACTTTAAACATTCCTCAGTTTCCTGTTGATTTTAACTTGCTAGATCTTTTAACACATTCTACAGGTTATTTTGCTCTTCCCAAATACAGGTTATCTCAGAAATTGGAACTTTCTCTTGAATATCCAAGAGAGACTCTAGTCATTACTTTAAGAGTTATTCATCCTCTGAGATTGGGAGGTTGGCCAGGGATGGCTAATATTATCTTTCTATATATCACTGATTTGGTTTTCAAGATCCCAATCCATGCTAAGCAGGAGTAGAATTTCACAGCGAAAACCTGACAGGGCTACATATTTATATGATATTTTAAGTTACTAAGCTTGGCTGCTACATCTTACACTTTCAATTTACCTTTCATCGGTTTAATTTAGGCTGCCACTATTGCCTTTAGAAGGCATCACTATTTGTTTCCTGCCTTTCTTTCTCAAATCTGGACTCCTTCAACTCCTCCACAGCCAAATTGCACTGTGTACTTTCAGACTAGTTATTCAAAGTAGCCAACCCCACCCATAATCCTTATACTGTTTATGTTTCCCTTAAATTCATAAATTCTCCTGCCTTCTGACATAATCTTTGCCAGTTCTCTACTCCTAAGGAAATAGTCTTTTATGCCCCATCCAACCACAATGGATAGCTTAAGAAACTGCTTGTCAGGAGGAAACCATGAGTCTGGGTTCTTCTAGCCAGGGATTCCTATTACTGGCATACAGTAGTTACTTGTTGAAACATGGACTTGATATATTCCTTCCCCTAAGAGGTTGACACCATAAGTGAGGCAACTGAAAGTCTGTTAAGTCTGACAGCATGGTCCAAAAATTTAAGGGACAGAAATGAGTTAATTTCTTAACTTGAAAGTCTCCAGTGGGACACGTATAAAAGGGGTGGGAAGGAAGAGTACAAAAATAAATCTGCTTATACCTCTCTTGATTCCCAGTCTTATTTTATTTTTAAGAGATGAAGGGGCACATGTAACCTAAGTTCAGGAAATGAGTTCTTCCCAGAACTGTAGGCTACATCAGAGTAGCCCAAAGCAGTTAGGGCCAGTGCTGTTTTATACCAAAGTAAATAAAGGGAAACTGGCACATTGCCAAAGCTACTATTCTGAGACAGAGAAATTTCTTTGCTTTCAAGTGGGAGAAAAGTTAGTTCCAGTGAGTAGTTTCTTTGGTGCCACTTTTGGTTGCTTTATCTCCTCTTTCTCCTCTCTAAGGAATAGGGAATGGTCTGGAGCCTGGTCAACACAGTTTACAATACCATCTTACTAAGTGTCATAAATATGATCTTTTTAGTATGTTGTTGTATAATATAATAGCTTTTATATAATATTTTGCATTTTTCAAGTCCTTATAACAATCCTCCAAGGCACATGCTATTTATTATCATTCCCACTTTATTGCTGAATGAAGAAACAAGCAAAATAAAGTTAATTTACTTGTTCAGGATCACACAAGGTAGGATTCGACTAGTCAAAGTCTTCTGACTCCAAGGTCAATGCTCTGTGGCACTGTGCCACCAAACTTCCTAATATGGACCAGGGACTTCAAAAGAGGTCAACAATATAATGAAGTTTATTAACATGGTTTGAGGCAATGTAATTAGTGAAGAAGTGTTCTGTATATTCATTATCTATAGCTATGACCCATAATGAGGTGATGATAGTGTGGGAAGTACATCAAGATATGAAGATGAAAAGAAGGTGGGGGAATTAAGGAGTCAATGTCAATAAGAAAATGAAAGAATTAATTCCTTTTGACTTTTAAGCTCTTTCTATTATATGATTCTAGAGCTATAAATAAAGTTCTTTTCCCAGGGAAACATTCTGGTAAGTGGGGAGCATAGAAGGCAAGTAAGTGGGAACAACATGGAGGACAGTCTCAATGGCTCCAATCACAGCAGAGGGTGCCAATGATAGATGTTTTGCACTAGCTATCATAAGGAGTAAGTTTACCTTCTGGTGAAGGTGTAGGTTCCATCAATAAGAAAACAAATACTCTCTAGATGTCAGCATCCTGAGGCAAAGCCCATATTATGCTACAGTTCTGAACTACTCTACCATGATTATGTTGATAAGGATGGTTAAAAATAATGGATTTTATAAACATAGACTATTCTGACAGATATCAAGAGAGTCCATTTTCCCTGCACTATTCTTTGCCAGGTAATTTAGCAGTACCAAATGTATAACATAATAGGGAGTGGCAACACCATTAGTTTATTAACTTTGGGACACATTTATAATTTTGGACCACAGAAAGATTCCATTGTCTCCATCCCAAAATGCTGTATGGACTCATTTCCCCCCATCTAGAAACATGAACAAACATGTAGCCACACATATAAAAACTCTTAAGGAAAGAATGTTTTATTACCCACCAACCATAGAAACTCTATATTGGTATTAGAAGGGAAAGAATGGTTCAAATAGAATTTTTATTATATTTTCCCTCTCTTCAATGCTTTATCCAATTTTGAATTTTTTTATGCTTCTCTGGTCATTTTTAGAATAAAATCATAGGATCATAGAGATAGAGTTCAAAGGGACCAGAGGCTACTTAATCCATCTTGCATGTTTTAGATGAATGAAGTCAAGAAATGTCAGATGACTTTCCCAAGGTCATATATGATTAATAGAGACAGTATTCAAACCCAGGTCCTCTGACTATAAATCCAGAATTCTTTCCACTGTCTCTCTAATCCCTCAGTTAAAAAAAAAAACAACACCTTTCCTCCTATCTTAGAATTGAACTAAGTATTAATTCAAAGGCAGAAGAATGTTAGGCACCTGGGGCTAAATGACTTACCCCAGGATCACACAGCTAAGGAAGTATCTGAGGTCACATTCGAAACCAGGACTTCCCATTTCCAGGTCAGACTTTCTAGCCATTGAGCCATCCAACTGTCCCTCTCATTCCTCATTCTAATACATTGTTATTTATACTGCATTGTCACTGACCATCCACTGTACCTGGAATTCTCTCCCTCCTCATTATCACATTCTGACTTCTTTCAAGTCCCAGCTAAAATTTAATTTTACCCAAGAAGTCCTTTCTAGTTCCCCTCAATCCTAGTGCCTTCCCTCTATTAATTATCTCTAATTTATTTTCAATACATCTCATGTGTACATATTTGCTTTTATATTGTCTCCCCAACTAGACTGTGAACTCCCTGAGAATTTTGAATTTAGTGTTGCACCTGCCACATACTAAGCACTTAATATAAATGCTTGTCGTTTTGATATGGCTTTCTTACAGAGTTCAACTATATCCCCAAGATCTAGGCAGCATAAGCCCTGGAGGCTCATCGGCTTTGTTTTTGATATTCTGTTCCTGTTTTATGATTCTGCATTATTCTTGTGCCTTCACTCATGTTCAGAACCTGGAATTGTCCCTTCTTTTGTTTGCACAACTCAAGTCTTCTTGCATTCAAACTTAATGAGACAGTGCCAGCTTCCCCTGTAGTGATTACCCAAGAATATCAGCATAGCTGTACATGAACTTTGTTGGACCTTGCATTTTGGTGCTATTTGAAGGATTTGTGCTTTTGGCAGACTTCTGGAGATGGTGTACAAGTCCCATAAAATGGAAGCAAATAGCAGAATGGATTAGAAACAAGAATCCAACAAAGTATCATTTACAAGAGACATACTTGAATCAGAAAGACACATACAGTTAAATAAAGGGCTAGAGCAGAATCGAATATGTTTCGTTTGAAGTGAAAAGGCAGGTGGTAGCAATCATGATTTCAGACAAGCAAAAATAAAAATAGACCTAATTAAAGGAGATAATCAGGGAAGCTACATTATAGAAAAGGTACTCAATGAGACAATGAGGTAATATCCAAAATTTTTATAGCAAGCATTACTCCTTATTTGTCAACTATATACTAAGTATAGAACTGGGACTAATTCATGAAAATAAGAGCCATTTCCCAATTGAGAAATGGTCAGAGGATATTAACAGGTTGTTTTCATAAGAAATCGAAAGTATCTATAGTCATGTAAGAATGTTCTAAATCAGTATTGATTAGAGAAAGGCAAATTAAGACAGCTCTGATATGCCACCTTACACATACCAGAAATAAAAAAAATACTGGAGGGAATGAGGGAAAAATAGGTATACTAATAAACTGCTGATGAAGTAGTAAACTGGTTCAACCACTCTGGAGATCAATTAGGAACTATGCCCAATGGACTCTAAAATTGTGCATACCCTTTGACCCAGAAACACCTCTATTAGGTGTATTTCCAAAAGAGATCAAAGAAAAACAAAAAAAAGATTTTTATGTACAAAAAGAATTATAGCAGCTGTTTTGTGGAAGGAAAGAATTGGAAAACAAGGGAATACTCATCAATTGGGGAAGGGCTGAACAAGTTGTGATAGAGTACTAAAATGCTATAAGAAATGATGAGGGGGAGTGATTTCAGAAAAAATCACAAGATCCATATGAACTCATGCAAAATGAAGTGAGAAGAACTAAGAGATCATTGTGCACAGTAATGTCAATGCTGTAATGATGATCAACTGTGAAAGATTTAGCTATTCAGATCAATACAATGATACAAGACAAGTCCAAAGGCCTCATCATGAAAAAATGCTATTCACTTTCAAGGAGAGAAATGAGAAACTTTGAATGCAAATTTAAGTATGTTTTTCTCACTTCCTTTATTTTTCTTGTGTGTTGAAATAATATAGTTTTCACATATAGAATTAAATTACATCATTTTGCTTGGCTTCTTGGTGTGTGAGGGAGGGCTGGAAGTTAGAGAGAATTTGTAACCTAAATTTTGAAAAAAGAAAATATTTAAAATAAATAAATGATAAATTAAAATAATAAGAAAATGCATATGAGGCTATAACTACATCTACCCCTAGAATCATTCCCTTGTTTAGATGAATTTTGTCAGTCAATCAGCTTTTCTTTTTCTTTTTAAAACCCTTCCTTTAGGTCCTAGTAATTACTCTAAAAAGGAAGAGCAAGAACTAGGCAAACAAGGTTAAGTGACTTGCCCAGGGTCACACATCTAGGAAGTATCTCAACAAGTATTTATTTATTTTTTTAATTAAAAAAAATTATTTGATTAGTCAATTTGGAACATTTTTCCTTGGTTACAAGAATTATATTCTTTCCCTCCCCTCTCCCCACCCCTTCCCATATCCGACATGCAGTTCCTCTGGGTTTTACATATGTCCTTGATCAAAACCTATTTCCATGTTGTTGATGTTTACACTAAAATATTCATGTAGAGTCTCCATCCCCAATAGTATCCCCATTGACCCATGTGATCAAGCAGTTGTTTTTCTTCTATGTTTCTTCACCAACAGTTTTTCCTCTGAATGTATATAGTGTTCTTTCTCATAAATCACTCTGAATTATTCTGGATCACTGCATTGCTACTAATGGAGAAGTCCATTACATTCGATTATACCACAGTGTATCAGTCTTTGTGTACAATGTTCTTCTGGTTCTGCTCCTTTCACTCTACATCACTTCCAGTTCATATGGAATTCCTCCAGTTCATTATTCCTTTGGGCACAATAGTATTCCAACAACAGCATGTACCACAATTTGTTCAGCCATTCCCCAATTGGAGGGCATCCCCCATTTTCTAATTTTTTTGCTACCACTAAGAGTGCAGCCATGAATATTCTTGTACAAGTCTTTTTCCTTATTATCTCTTTGGGGTACAAACCCAACAGTGCTATGGCTGGATCAAAGGGCAGACATTCTTTTATCGCCCTTTAGGAATAGTTCCAAATTGCCCTCCAGAATGGTTGGATCAATTCACAACTCCACCAGCAATGCATTAATGTCCCGATTTTGCCACATCTCTTCCAGCATTCATTACTTTCCTTTGCTGTCAGGTTAGTCAATCTGCTATGTGTTAGGTGGTACCTCAGAGTTGTTTTGATTTGCATCTCTCTGATTATAAGAGATGTAGAACACTTTTTCATGTGCTTTTTAATAGTTTTGATTTCTTTACCTGACAATTGCCTATTCATGTCCCTTGCCCATGTATCAATTAGAGAATGGCTTGATTTTTTTATACAATTGATTTAGCTCTTTATAAATTTGAGTAATTAGACCTTTGTCAGAGGTTTCTGTCATGAATATTTTCCCCCAATTTGTTGCTTACCTTCTCATTTTGGTTGCATTTGGTTTTGTTTGTAAAAAAAAAAAAGTTTTAATTTAATGTAGTCAAAATTATTTATTTTGTGACTCTAAGTCTTGCTTGGTTTTAAAATCTTTCCCTTCCCAAAAGTCTGACATGTATGCTATTCTGTGTTCACCTAATTTACTTATAGTTTCCTTCTTTATATTCAAGTCATTCACCCATTCTGAGTTTATCTTGGTGTAGGGTGTGAGATATTGATCTAATCCTAATCTCTCCCATACTGTCTTCTAATTTTCCCAGCAGTTTTTATCAAGTAGTGGATTTTTGTCCTAAAAACTGGGGTCTTTGGGTTTATCATAGACTGTCTTGCTGAGGTCACTTTTCCCAGTACCATACTGTTTTGATGACTACTGCTTTATAGTATAGTTTGAGATCTGGGACTGCAAGGCCACCTTCCTTCCCATTTTTTTTCATTATTTCCCTGGATATCCTTGATCTTTTGTTCTTCCAAATGAACTTTGTTATGGTTTTTTCTAATTCAGTAAAAAAAGTTTCTTGGTAGTTTGATGGGTATGGCACTAAATAAGTAAATAAGTTTGGGTAGGATGGTCATTTTTCTTATGTTAGCTCATCTTACCCATGATCAATTAATGCTTTTCCAATTGTTTAGATCTAGTTTTAATTGTGGGGTAAGTATTTTGTAGTTGTATTCACATATTTCCTGTCTTTGTCTCGGCAGATAGATTCCTAAGTATTTTATATTGTCTCGGGTGATTTTAAATGGAATTTCTCTTTCTAATTCTTACTGCTGAGATATGTTGGAAATATATAGAAATGCTGATGGCTTATATGGGTTTATTTTGTATCCTGCAACTTTGCTAAAGTTGTTGATTATTTCCACAAGCTTTTTAGTTGATTCTCTAGGATTCTTTAATTAGACCATCGTATCATCTCCAAAGAGTGATAGCTTGGTCTTCATTGCCTATTTTAATACCTTCAAAAGAATTATTATTTTGAGGAAGAGTCCATAGGCTTCTGCCAGACTGCCAAAGGGGCCCATGGCAGAGTAAAGGCTAAGAACCTCTGATCTAGCTGAATTATTTTAGAATTCATTTCTCTTCCTCTTTGGGCCCTTATGGTATTCTGTCTTGGGTTGTTACTTGACTTTTTTCATCTGGATGTGCCCTGTCTGTCCAGCTAACCCACAAATTCTTTAAGAACTGAGACTATGTCTTTTAAGTCTTTGCATTTTCAATAGTAGCCAGCATAATGCCATACAAACAGGGAGTACTTGAATACTTTTTGAAAAAATCAAATCATTTTTGGAAACACAAGGTTTAGTATCACACTGCTTTACTTTTTGACACCTCATTATAATGAATCATCCCTAGTTAGTTTGGTTTTTCAGCAACAGAAGGAATTCTTTTTCATTTCAGTCCACATGATCCTGAGAAGTTTGAGGTTTTCTAAAATAATCAGGAATGATTTCCTGAAATCCTGCCCAATCATCAAAGTCTCTGGGGGTAGTCACTCATAAAATCAGGTGGGAGAAAGGGTTCTATTTTTAGGGCTTTCTTCCAGTTCTCTGAGGAGATCATGAGAATCTGACAACCACTGAAATCAGATTTAAAAAGAAAAATAAAGCAACAGCAGATCTGTTATGAAAGAACTCTGCTAGGCCAGTGTATTTCTTTTCCTTCAGAAGTGATTGGACCTGAATCTTCGGGCTGAACCAAGAAGAGGTACTCCACTCCAGACTGGGCTGAATGAGCTCCTCCCTCCTCCAACACCAGAAAGGAAGTCCTCAACAAGCATTTATTAAATGCTTACTACATGCCAGACAGTATGCTAAAAACTGGAAGAATGGATGGAGAAGGATGGAGAAGGTAACAAACCTTTATTAAGTACCTACACTGTTCCAGGCATTGTGCAAAGAACTTTATAAATATCTTATTTGATCTTCAGAAAATCCCTGTGAGGTAGGTACTATTATTATCTCCATTTTACAGCTGAGGGAACAGAGTCAGACAAAGGTTTTGTGACTTGCCCAATGCTATATAGCTATTATTTGAGGTTGGATTTGAATTCAAGTTTTCCTGCCTATAGGAACTTCTATGTCTCTAGAGAAGTGTTTGCTTTCAAGGAGCTCACGTTCTTTTGGAGGACATAACTAGACCCAGCTTTAGGACTAGTAGGTTTGTATCCCAAAGAGATCAAAGGATATCAAGGAACTTTTATGTAAGATATGTAGAGAACAGAGAATAAATCAAAGGCAATCTCAGAGCAGAAAGCATTAAATACAGCTGGGAAGACCAGGAAATACTTCTTATAGAATGTGGGATTGGAGCTGAATCTTAACGGAAATCAGGTAAATAAATTAAGAGACAGAGATAAGGAGGCAGTTTTTGAGGACTGAGGGGCAGACAGTGTAAAGACAGAGTTGGGAAACATGTTTTGTGAAGAATAAAAAACAGACCAGTGTAATGGTTTCATATGTGTTTCATACATGCATTTCAGTACATGGAGAAGAAAAACATATAAGAAGATGGGAAAGGTAGGGAGAGGCAAGGCTACAAAGGGAGATGGAATGCTCCACTAGAACCATAATAAGTAGGTCAGTGTGACTGATTCTTAGCATGCATAGAGGGGAGTTGAGATGAAGCAGATGTATCTGATCCCTGAAAATCAAGAGGTTGTCTACCACTCACCATTCCACTTCTTAAGAGGTTAACTCTTCAAGGATATTTAGCTGTGCTGCTACTCATTCCCAACTTCAGGAATCTTCAGATCCAGGACTGGAAGGAATGCAAGCATGACTGATTTCAGATGAACAAAACAAACATTTCTGAAGATACAAGTACAAGAAAAACAGCTAGTCCTTGCCCTCAGGTAGTTTACATTCTAAAGGAGAAAGTACAGAAAGGGAAGTGAAAAGCAGGAGAGACTATGGAGTGTGAGGGGAAGGAGAAGATGCCTTTGAAAAGGCATGATGGCAAAGTCAGCAGAATCAAGAGTGGGACCAGATGAGGGGTGAAGGAAGGGGGGAGTCTGGACATAGCCTCAAAATGAAGGTTCCAGAAGGAACTCAACAATTGGAGGAGGGACCGCAGGAGCAGAGGCACATCTAAGGGTATGAAGACTGCTGGGATAGAATGGAGAAATTCAGAGCCAGGAACATAATTGGGAGAGAGATGAAGTAGATGCAGGATACAAACCATATGCCCTTCCGTTCTATCTTTGACTTAACAAACAAACAGCTTGAACTGACTGTCAATGGCCAATATAGCAGTACTTCCTTAGCTTAGCCCAAAACCTGAGAGATGTCAGGTATACCAATACATGTAAACTTTTGACTGATGAGTTGATTATTATGGGGTATTCAATTTCCTGGAACCTCAACCTACCAATTCCATGTGAGAACCCCAGACACTTATGCTATAGCAATATCTAAATCATCAGGAAAAGAGGATGATATTTACCACAAAGAAACCACATATTATTGTCACAGATTCATTCAATGGTAGAGCTCTTTCCTGTGTAACAAAAGGAAAAAAATATCAAAAGGAAAAACAGGCTTGTTAGGGAAACAAAACATCTGAATTGCTGACATTCAAACCAAAAGGCTGAATTGAATGAATTACTAGCATTTTCACAAAAGTAAAAGGAGGGGAAAAATAAAGCTAATTCTTAAAAAGGAACCCAGGCATGCATCCTTAGTGACTCTAAGGAAATCTAACATGTAAGTCAAAGACTTTTGCAAGAAAGTAATATCCAAGGCCAAAATGTTGAGCTCTTTCTTATTTTTATTTTTCATTTTGAATTTGTTTCTGTTTTGGTTGAAAGAAGCCCAAGGTTCCTAGCATGGAACAAAGAATCGGGAAATGCCAAAGCAATTGGAATTGGATGGAAATGTACACACACACACACACACACACACACACACACACACACACACACATTCAACAGTATCACCTCCAGAAAACAGAATTCAGAATTCAAAAGGAAAAATAAAATAAATGCACAAAAGAAATGTGTTAAAAAGAGAATGTATCACCAACCCCTAAGCTCTGTCTCTGCCAACACATAATGAAATAAAGAGACTTTTCTGTAAGAGTCAGTTCATCATAATTGATACCTCAGGCCCCATGCCGTGGTTGTGTCTCAGCCAAATCACATTGACGTCAATAAGAGATTTAGCTCTGGTTAGGCTCCGACATCTAGTTTTCTTTTTTGGCTTTTTCACTTGGGAGTAGGAAGTTCCACTTTTAAAAATAATAGTTAGTTGAAATTTAGGAAAGTTGAGGTCAGGCAACTTAATCAGATCACTGGAAAGCGAGGCGGGAAACCCATCCAAGATAGGTTTGGAAAGCTACTGTGTGCTTGAAGCTTGATTTAAGGAATTAGAACCTCTTGGGAGATGTGGCAAGAGGCTAAGGAGGGGATATCACATTACACAGTGTGGGGAGAACCCCAAGGTGGTATTGGACTTCCAGTCATCCAGCCAGAGAGAGCTTTAGTGCTCTCTTCTTTACTCTTTAGGGATAATATTTGACTTAGAGGTTGATGAGAATAGACCTGATAAGGTAGAGTAGAGTAACTCCCAAGTAGCGATTGGTTGCAGTTTTCCATGGTCTTGACTATAGGGGCAGGGTACAGCTGTAACAACATGCTTGGAGTAGACAGAAGCAAAGACCAATGTCTTACTGGACCAGAATAACTGAAAAGTCATCAAATAAAAGTCATAAAAAAATCATCCAGAGTGGTGAGAGCCATAATACAAGAGAATAGGATCCAGAATAAGTCAGAGTTGCCAATGGTGGATGAATACTGTGTTAAGATTGGAAGTTGAGTTCTATGAAATGAGCAAGTATTGCTGATGGTGTCTCCCAGGGCAGGGAAGGAGTTTTACAGGACAGCTATTCATGGGTCCAGTTGGCCTATTATGGTCAAGCTGCTATAGTCTTTAAGGTGCTCTATTTCCTCTGGGTTCTTGCCTATTAACTGGTGCCATAGGTCTCTACAACCAAGCATCCTCTTTGGGATCTGGGAGTTGAGGGGGGAGTCTTCAGGGTATGCAACAGGTTTACTTGACCTGGAGTCTCCCTAGCAGTTTGGGATCTTCATTGTCTTATTCTTTCCCTATTGGGATTCTAGCAGTGTTATGGGGGAATCCGGGATCTAACAATTATGTCTAGACATAACATTGATAAAGAATCCTCTTTTAAATGAGCTTTGACATCTATCATGAATAATTTTGCTAAGGACTATTTTTGCAATATGAAAAATTACTAACTAGTCTTTGCTTGTACCTTGGCCTTTTAAAAAGTGATTCATGTGAGTGAGGCACAATCAGTATCCTGTGCTTGAAAGAGGAACACTGGAATATATGGGGTTAAATACAAGGTGTGGGGATGCTTCAGGATCATATAGTTTTCAAGGGGTCAGTAGAGGGCAGCAAAGTATCAGCTCAACCTGGACAGTAATATCCTACCTAGGAGGCTGAAAGGTAATGACCCCTTGTTGAAGGAATGTTGGCTAGATAGGGGAGCAAGGAGAGTCCATGAGTCAATGTGTTTGTGAGACCAGTAAAATGTAGGTTCCTTGAGAGCAAGCATTATATTTTTTTAATTGTCTCTCCGGGGTCTAGCACAGCACCTTACACATAGTAGGCATTTAAGAAATATTTGTTGAATTTACAGGGCGTTTGATGGTCATTGAGATACAGGGTGAACAAAACACCAGTTGCTAGAAGACCAAGAAAGAATATCACCAAGATGGCAGGTCCATAGTCATGATCCTCGCAAACTGGATATAGGTGAGAGACAAATAGTGCCAAATTCTACAAGCCAGAATGTGGCCAGAAAAAGAATTGGAAACTGAGGGGATGTCCATCAGTCTGGAAATGGACAAACAAAATTTGGTATATATTGGTGATGGAATACTATTGTGCTGTAAGAAATGATAAGCAAGATCTTTCAGAAAAAAAGTTGGAAAGATCTATATGAACTGATGCAGAGAGAAATAAGCAGAACCAGGATGGTATTATATATAGTAACAGCAATATCATGCAATTATTAACTGTGAAAACTTGGCTACACCCAGCAATGCAATGATCTGGGACAATTCTGAATGATTTATGACAGGAAATGCTATCCACCTCCAGAGAAAGAACTGTCAAGAGTCAGATGGATGTGGATCAAAGCAGACTATCTTTCACATTAGTATATTTATGGTTTTATTTTGGGGTTTTGGTTTTATATGTGTGCTCTTACAATAGTGACCAATATGGAGTGTGTTTTACATGAAAATAAAAATTGAATTAAATCGAGACAAAAGAATGTGACCAGAATAGCTAAGATCTGAAATGAAATCCAGAATGAAACCAGAAAAGGTGAATATGGCCAGAATAATAACAATAGCTCAGAGGAATTAACTTTTGGCATTTTCATGAACCATGGGCATTTTCATGGACCAGGTCTTTTATTCCTACTAAGAGAGCACCTATTGGATACCCTGTGTTCATTGTCTTAGAGAAGGCAGAGGCACCTGTAGAGGCAGTTGCCAGGTCACAACTCCACAAGGGCTAATCCCCTGGGATATGGCCATGGGATTTAGGATGGAGGCAGAGTGAGTGGTGTGGAGAAGCATTGATTTCTTCCCAGGACTTTTGGGGCTTGCCTTTCCATTGAAAGCAGTTGGTGTTAATGGGGGCAAAGATGTCAAATTCTTTATCCACATCCTTCCTTGATGATGGATGGATGAAAGTAGGACCAGTGTTCTAGGGATACAGGGGCAGCACATTACTATTCCAGTGCTCCTGGACTCAGGGTCCTGGGATGTTGGGTCTAAAGAGAAATGATAGTTGAGGTCATGGCAATGGTGTGCCTCACTTGGCACATGATGCCTTTTTCTCTTCTTCTGGGTATCTAGTTGCCAGGGAAGTACATGGAGAACAATGATATTCAAAAGCTTTGACTATACACAAACCCTCAGATTTGTTTTCTCATCAGTATAGGTGCTTGCCTTCTGACTGAAACCCATCCATGCCTGCCAAGTCATATCTAGATCCATGTTTGTTCGTCTAAAGTACTGGCAGTATTCCTTGATTTCAGCTGACATGGAAATGATACCATTTCGGCTGTCTGCTTGATATAATGGTGATACCAATCCATCTTCTTTTGCCATCATCTATTTTTTAAAGTCCTTTATTGTTGTTCTTCATGGATCCTTCTTTCTCATGTGTTGCAGCTTGCTTATACTTCTTATCAGGTAGTGCTGAAACTAGCTCATCCTGGTGAAAGATTTAATTGTCAAATTTTCAATTTGAGCATTTATACCTCTGAAATCAGCAAATGCTACAAAGCAGGGTTTGATACATTGTCTTATTGATTTTCTAGACTTAAAGCCATGACAAACATGAAGATATGTATTATATGATTATCAACATATAGCCTATATCACATTACTCTCCCTCTTGGGGAGGGGGAAGGATGGGAGGGAGAAGAGAACATGGATTGCAAAATGCCAGAAAATGAATATTAAAAATTGTATCAATATATATTCTAGAAAAAATTAAGGAAAGCTATGGATCAAATAATAATAAACAAGTGAGTTTTGTGTGCAGTCTTTCTCCTCTCCCCCCATATCTGATTGTTGAACATTTACCAGCACACCATCAGCTACCCTAAATCTCTACACAGCTGGCAACAAGAGTAGGGGGGATTACGTAAATATCTGACCTTGGTTGCTCACACATAGTCAACATGGAACATTCTGCACAAAGGAGATTGTGTTCAGTGTGACCTTGTGTTTTCCTGAAAGTTGGGTCATTCTAACTCATGCTGACTTGGTTTGAATGAGCTAGAACCTGTATTTTTACAGCAAATTGAAATGGACCCTGAGACATCTCTCCAGGTCCAGATTTTCATTGTCTATTGCCTCTGTCTTACTTTGCAAAATGTATGCCTATATAAAAAGAGATTTATATCCGGTCAGTGTCCAGCTACTCAAGGAAATTTCCAATCAAATTCAAGGAGTCTAAAAGTCATTAACCCTTTA
Source organism: Monodelphis domestica (assembly GCF_027887165.1). Lineage (NCBI taxonomy): Eukaryota > Metazoa > Chordata > Mammalia > Didelphimorphia > Didelphidae > Monodelphis > Monodelphis domestica. The sequence goes on from NC_077234.1 coordinate 58,936,398, forward strand.
TTAAACACTTATTAAATGCCAGACACTGCACATAAAGCCATAGAGCGTCTGTTTTGGTTGAAGGGAAGGGAAAGGATGGAATGAGAGAGCAGGAAAAGGCATAGCTGAGAAAGGAAGCAGTTAAAACCAGCCCCAAGACCATATTGTAGATGAGATAAATCACCAGCAGCATGTTCTTATTGACCTCAGTGTTCCTATTGCTTTCTGAACCTGCCTCAGTAGAAAACCCTTGGGAAAAAGCTTCTATACATCTTGTATTTGAAGGCAGTATGCTTTTATGTTTCTCTCTGTTGTGTTTAAGTAGATTTCAAAAGGAAGAAAGGCTCTTTATCCTGTAAAAATTGTAAGCAAGTCAGTGGTCAAGGTATCAGGTTGAAGTCAGACCCTGAAATTACCACAAAGCAGGCAACAGTGAATAAGAAAAATAAACTCATTTCAAATTTACCTTTAAAAAAACCCCCTCAAATCCCCCCAAATAACCCACCAGCTTTTGGTTTCAAAATGGCAGAGTTAGGTGAAGAGAGAAAGCAAGGGGAGGAAAAAAATGTGATTGGAAGAAAAGTTACAAGGAAACATCAAAGATGATCGTCCTTCTTTTTTTGGTTCTGATTGTGAAAGGGGGGGAGATAAAACCAACAACACACAACTAATTGGAGTTCAGTAAGACGCCACCTATGACCTTCCTTAGAATTAGTAGGGAGCAGTGAGATTAAAAACTGGCAACAGAAGGTCCAAAAAGGTATTCTGATTTTTAGTGTTGGAGAATTATATTCTGGTTTGAGGACTTTCACCAATTAAAGTATCATGAATAAGATGAAGAATCAGTGTTTTCTCTTTGAAAACAAATATGAAAAAAATTAGATTAATTAAGGACGTAACAATAGAAGTTCATTACAAAGTTTTTTCTTTATTATTTCTTTAAGTTTTGTTCTAAAATCATACACATGGTCATATTAATGCTTTGCTATTTTAAAATGTTATTTCTCCCTCAAATCATAATGAACTAAAAAGTATATATATATATATATATATATATATATATATATAGACACACACACACATATATATATATATATATATATATAGATGTATGTATCAAACCCTCCCAAGTACACCAGAAGATGATTAAAATGTAATTGGGGGATTTAACAAAATAAATATACAATAGAACCCAGATAATATTAATATGTGGTTTATGACGGCAATATGTGGCCTGTAGGGATCCTTGTGTACAGCTTAGTGACCCTTGTTATTATTTGATATTAACACCATTGATCAGACCATGCAGCTGCCGACAAGACTGATTCGTGGCTCATTTGTTGGCAGTTAGCCATGTGGCAGGTGCAGTGGTAAAAGCAACCAAACACGCTTGTTGGATATATTTGCAAACTTAAACCAATGTTATATCCTCAGACTGTTTTCTTCTACTAATCGGTATTGCTGAATACTCTTAAAAGAACTGAATTTTCAATCAGAGAAGTCATGTAAGCAAATTAGTGGTAAATACCTGAGTCTTCTGGGTAAATTCTGTAAATCTATAAGCTCTTCAAGGACACAGTCTATGCCTTTGGCTTCTTTAATAAAGCTTTGTAGCACCCCCATGATTGCCAAATTGTGTATATTTTGCAAATGTTACTGGTTAACTGATAGATGGTAGTTCAGACAGCTAGAAAAACAAGAGAAGCCATAGCCAAGTTAACATACATTTAGGGTCAGTAAGGTGACTCAGTAGATAGAGAGCCAGGGCTGAAGATGGGAGGTTTGGGGTTCAAATATGGTTTCAGACACTTTCTAGCTATGTAGTCACTTGCCTATCCCTTACTGCTCTTCCTCCTTGGAACAAAAACCCAGTATTGATTCTAATGCATAAGGAAAGAGTTTCTTTAAAAAAATTCACACTTATTGTTTGGTAGAATCCTAGATTTGGGTCAGAGAATTTGGGTTCAAATCTCACCTCTGTCATTAACTATTAATACAAGCTTGGACAAACTTTACTTCTGTTGGCCTCAGTTTCCCCATTTGTAAAATGAAGGGGTTGGAAGAGATCAACACATACACACAAAATGGGACCAACAACTCATACATAAAGATCCCTGAGGATCTTTTGATCACAGAAATTGACACAGAAAGCCACATATTAACATTATCTATACTTTAATGTATTGTTTATTTATTTTTAAAAAATATTTTCCAAATACGTTTTAATTAGGATTCCCTCAAGTGTTATAGATCGTAGATTTGGCACTTTGGGTCTAGATGATCTGTGAGGTATCTTCCTACTCTAAATTAGTGACCCCATAATAAATGAGATAATGAATTCTGATTCATAAATTAAAAATACAGCCCCCAGGCAATTTTTCTGAAGTTATTACAGTATCTCCTACAAGCTCTCACCTCTTTTCTGCCCATGCATAGGTTTTATGAATAAACTAGTTGGAGTGTTACTAATTAAGAAGAGGGCTAATGGTTCAGCAAAACAAGAGCTTCTGCCAAGATGTTTTCTAGAGGCAGCAGAGTGGTGGTGCAGTGGTCAGGCTTGGAATCAAGAAGTCCTGCTTTTAAATCTAGTCTCAGAAACTATACAGCAGGACTTTGGTCAATTAAACAGGCCACTATAACTGCTGTTTGCCTGTTTCTTCATCTGTAAAATGGGGATAATAATTAGCACCTACCTCCCAGAGATATTGTGAGACTCAAATGAGGAAATCTTGGAAAGGATCATGTAATGCTAGCTACTGGGTTGACAACTATTGCCTTATTCCAAGGTAGAAAGTGACCAGACACCACTACGCTTTCCTTTAACCTTTACAGAGTGACCTCACATCCAGTGAGAGACAACATATGGGGGACCAGTCCTTGAAGGACTTCTTCCTCAGAAGATCCAGGTCCTTCGTCTTCAAGAAGAGCCTCAGATTTGTGTTTTAGCTCCAAGCATCCTTGAGCCTTCTTTCCCTCCTCATCTTCTTCCATACTCTAGCTTCCTGGCACACTGGTACCAGTCAAGTTCTGTTCTACTTCTTATTATTATTCAGTCATTTATTTGTTCACAGATTTGTGTTCCCCTTTCACTTTACTATCCTTGATAAATAACCTGAGGATAAAGAGGAACAGCAGCAACTTGACCGTTATTTTTCCAGCCTTTGATATCAATGGATTGGCTGGGCTAGAAATGCAACCATCATATAATCAATGCAAGTCATTGCAGAACTTCCCTTACTCTGTATTCTTACTGGTTTTCAGGCTTCTTGAGGGGGATTACAATTCATCCCATTGGCATCTATTTCCTAGGAAGATACTCTGATCATTAATTAACTACTTGACAGCCTCCTTTCACTAATCTCTTCCCTTGACTTACAAAGATGGATCACAGAGTTTGTGATGGAAGAAACCTCAGTCAATCAGTCAACAAACATTTTTTAATGTGTCACACGCTGTGTAAATACTGGAAATACAATTGCAAGTAAGAAGAGTACAACCTGAGGATTACTGATGAGGGTGAGGGTAGGAGCCTTCCACCTATTCCCCAGTCAGAGCATGGGTCCCCAGAGAAAGAGAGGACTTTAGAGATGTGAAATCCAGCACTGATCGAGTCTTCCAGGATGAAGAAGCTTGACAGAAAAATCCAGAAGAGTGTAGCCAAGTGGGAAATGAAAAAGTCACCTAGTCTAAGTAACTCTCTCATTTACAGATGAGGAAACTGAGGCTGATACAAAGATTGTTTTGCCCAATAAGTGGCATATTTGAGCTCAGGTACTTTGATTCCAAATCTAATACTTTCCCCACTGTACCACCTATCCTTTCTGGATTTAGTTATCTTTTCTAACTGGTTGACTTTTTCAGTCTTTTTATTCCTTTGGGTAAAGTCTTCCATTAGATTGAACCCTTCTCCTTCTGCACAAGTCACTCTCCTTCAGTTTTTTCCTCATGCTCTTATAAATAACTCAACCCTAATGCAGGGTCCAGTTTTCTCCACAAATCCAAGTCAGTAAACTAATTAATCAAACAAAGAACATTTATTAAACATCTACAATGTGCTAAGTTTTGTGCTATAATTTGGTATATATAGATTAGTAATTGGGAAATATATCTATATGTATACATATATTCAAATTGTATATGAATATATAGAAATTATATACAAATATATACAAATTACACACACACACACACATAGACATACACACACACACACATACACACAAATTGGGAAAGTCAAAAGAGTCCTGGTAGTCAAGGACATTCTAAGGGAAATCTCATTCACAGTTTCCTAATAACTTAACTGAAATTTTCTCTAGTACCTTTGATCATCTTCCTGAGACTAGATCTGGGGTACCATGTTCAGTTCTGATATCATAGTTATCAAATGATTTCAAAGTTCAGTTATAGGCATCAAAATTTTAGAAGATGTTGATTAGCTGGAGAGGTTCTAGAGAAGATCAACCATAATCATGTACGGATTTTGTCATATAAGTATTAGTTGAAGGAACTAGAATATTTAGGGCTGAGAAAGGAAGGCTTGGGAAATATGCTCGTTGTCTTTGACTGTTTGAAGGGCTGTCATATGGTGAAAGGTTTAGACTTATTCTGATTGACCCCAGAAGACCCAGTTGGCAGAAATGGGTGTCTTTCCAGCTTAGAGGTGGATGGGACCTCTAGTCCAATTTGTACTTTTTACAACATTGTCAACCAGTGGTCATCCAGCCATTACTGGACAAATTTCTAGGATACAGAACCCCCTAGCCACAAAAACTGCCCTTTTGTACAGCTCTGGTGGTTAGGAATTGTTTCCTATATAAAGGAAAAATGTTCTTCTCTCTAATGTTGCCTCATTGTTCCTAGTTCTGCCTTAGAGGACTCTAGGGGACCAAGCAAAACAACTCCAATCTCTTTCCCCTATGGTGACTTTATCAAATATGATGATATCTGTCACATTGTCTACTAAGACCTCCTTTCTTGAAGTTAAATATCACCAGTTTGTATTATTATTATATATTTTCTATATGTATATAATAATATTATTATCTCCAATTCCTTGTTTTAAGTATCTTCAGCATCACAGTTGCCTTCCATTAGAGGTGTTAAAGCTAATGAACATCCTTTCTAAAACAAGGTATAATTGAACACACAGTGCATGCTATATATATTTGTCTCACACAAACACTACCCATCATATTGTGAATTCTATGAAGAGTTTTTCCCTGTATAATTTCTGTATTATTCTATGTTTATCCTTCTTTCAAACACAAAACAATTCATATAATAATAGTAAGAGTAAACATAACAATAATAATACTCATGACAACAGCTAACATTTAACATGACAACAGCTAATTTATATGGTGTTTTCCCTCTACCAGGTACTGTGCTAAGCACTTTACAATTATTTATCCCATTTGATGTTCACAAAAACCCTGGGAGTTGTGTTATTATCATCTTCACTTTACAGATGAAGAAACTGAAGCTTCGTGTTCAGTCATGTCTGACTCTTGGTGAATCCATTTGGGGTTTTCTTAACAAGGATACTAGAATGGTTTGCCATATCCTTCTCCAGCTCATTTAGCAGATGAGAAAACTCAGTCAAACAGGGTTAAGTGACTTGTCCAGGGTCACATGGATAGTCTTTGAGGATCCACATGAATTTGGCTTCTCAACTGCAGGCTTGGGGCTCTATCCTCTGTGTTACCTCCCAGTTGCCTATATTAGGTGTTTAATTAACATTTATTAAAGTTGCTTCCACTTGCATATTAGAGAAACAATAGAATTTTATAATTTTAAATTTTCTTAATTTTAAAGAATTTTAAAGTATACATTTTGAGTTTTCGATTTATAAAAATATGTCTCTATACACATACATGTCAAAATGTGTATAGGAATATATGTTCATATACATACACATTATGGATGTTCAAGGTACATATCTTGAGTATCCTCCAAAATAAAAATATGTATGCATTTTGTTAATGGATACCATATCAACATATCATGAAATATCATGGGCAAGTTCATCCTTGCCCATGTTTTCTCTAGTTTCAAAAAAAACCAGGAGGTAAAAGAAAGGCTGACCACGTGGGAAACAATTCAAGCTCATATGAAGAAAGATATTACATACATTGAATCTATCATTCCAATTGGGATTTCCAAATGACTTACCAAGGGCTTCACATCTTCAAAATGCAGTAGACGTGAGGTGAGACTATGCTGATAGACACAGGAGAGCATCTGAAGGGACAAGGATCATTTTGCTCTTCTTTTCACAGGATTCATTCTTGCCTTTTGCCCCTGAGTTGGAGAACTCTAGGGAGGTGCTTAATCCACCTTTGATAATAGAGGAGCTAAAGATAGCTCTAGCTGTGAATGTCTTCTTTTCAACCTTTCATTAGCACAGTTTGTGCTCCAATGGAAGCACCAAACACCAGGCTACAAAATAAAGTAACTGTCCAACCTGCTGTTTGAATGTGAGTCAAGGACTGGTTATTGACATTATATTCCTAGGATACAAATGATAGAATTTTAGAGCTGGAAGGAATCTTTGAGGCAATGCGTGCGGTTCAGTGGAAAACAACAGTGGCCCTAGTCAGAGAACCAGGGCTCAAATTCTACCTCTGATTTGTTACTCTCTTGTCTGTCTTTGGTCAAATAAGGCAATCTCCTTGGAATCTCAATTTGTGATTTAAAAGAAAAAGCTAGCCTGGATGGGATGTGAGGATCCCTATGCCTTTAGGTCTACTGTAGTCCCTTCGTTTGATAGAAGAAAGTCAGAACATTGAAGTGATTTGTCTGAGGTCCCACAGAGGTAGAACTGTAACCAGACATGGGTTTCCTGACTCCTAGTTCTAATTTTGGAAAGGGCCCTTTCTCCTAAATTACAATCTATCACTTTCTGGATGACATGAATCAATCATCTTTTTACTAAAAGAAGTCACCATATTTTTCAGCCTGAGCATGCAATAGCAAGATTAAGATATTTTATTAAAATCCTTCTTAGAGGGAGCAGCTAGATGGCTCATTGGATAGTCAGGTCTAGAGATGGGAGGTCCTGAGTTCAAATGTGGCCTCAGAGATTTCCTAGTTGTGTGACCCTGGGCAAGTCACTTAACCCCCATTGCTTAGCCCTTACCTCTCTTTTACCTTTGAACCAATACTCAGCATTGATTTTAAGACAGAAGGCAAGGTTTAAAACAAATAACCAGACATGCTTAGCTCAAGGGCCAGTGGTGGGCTAGATTTGGCCGAAGGACTTTAATTTGCTCACCCCTGCTCTAGAAAGATAGAAAACTGTCTTGTTTGTTTGCTTGGTTTTGCATTCCTAACATGTAGGAACATGTCTTAGCTTCCATATGATCATCACAAATACTTGATGAACTGAATGTGCATTTTCATTCAGGATATGTCGCCTTTAGTAGAAACCTAATAAAGTATTGGTGAAAAAATGAAAGCAATCCTGGTGGCAGGTCTAGAAGGTGTAAGAGAGGAAACTTAGACTCAATCTGCCAGAGGAACAAGACAAGCAGTGGAAGGGCAAGAGAAGCAGAGAATTCCAGAGAAAGAACAGAGAAGAGTTGAGAAGATCCAAGGAGTTAACTTCACTTCTCTTTGGGAAGCCCTTCAGAAAGGTTGCTCTGAAAGCACCTCTGAGCCCTGGCCAGCCTTCTGTGAATCTAGACTCACTGAATCCAGCAGAAGACAACAGGAGTGCATAGGACTTTTGATATAAAGCTATCCACCTCAAGAGGATTTCCTCTCCATCCCTCCAAAACTGTTCTTGAACTTCAGATCATAACTAGGACAGCTCTCACAATTGACCCCAGAGGGTCAGGCAGGCAAAGCCTGACCCTGTAGGATTTGGGGAGAAGGGGTTCAATTGTTAGATTTTGGGGACTTCCTATTTCCCACTTTCCCAATGCCTTATCCCTCAATTTCATTTACTTTACCTTATGTGTGTTCTTCAAAATAAATAGCTGTTTCTATAGATCAAGTGACTGGCCATAACATTCAGGGAAAGGGACCAGAAGCTTTAGGGAGGAGAACTATATTTCCTCCCCAAGGAAGAAGAAGCTGTTTAGACCTGGGTCTACTTCAGCCCTGCCTCTGAAGAATAGTAGTCAATAGCCCTGAAGACAGCTAGTGTGGGTTTCTTGAGGAAGGAGAGGGGAGAAACTATCTATTCTCTCTCTCTCCACCCTTTAGTTCCATTTCATCTCTACCACACTCTGGTCCTGAATTCAGTGGTGGGGAACTCTATTCCTTTCCTCACCTCCATTACAAAGGAATCTTAGAGTTGGAAGGGGCCATAGAGATGATATGATCCAACTTCTACCTCACCGACTCACATCTTCAACAATCTAAAAGATAATCATCTTGTCTTTTTAAGAATGCTATCAGGATGGAGGAAACCTATTCTACTCAACTTCAATGATTGTTAGAAAACTCATATCTTGGTGCTAAAGCCAGACTTTCTTTAGCCTGTAGCCATTGTCAGTCGATCAATGAGCATTTATTTATTTAACTTTTTAAATAATATTTTAACATTCATTTAAAAAAATTTTTGAATTCCAAATTCTCTTCCTTCTTTTGATTCTTTCTCTCTCCCTCCCATTTTCCCTCCCTGAGACAGCAAGTAGTCTGATAAAGATTTCACATGTATCATTATGTAAAATGTTTTTTCTATATTAATTATTTTGTGTTAGAGTTTTCAAATGGAAAAAAAGAAAGAAAATGATATATAGTTTGTTTCAGTCGGCATTCAGACACCAATTTTTTTCTTAAATGGTAAATGTTATTTTTCATCATAAGTCTCAGGGATTATCTTGAATTGCTGTATTGTTGAGAATAATTCATAGTCATTCACAGTTGTTCATCAAGAAATATTGCTGTCACTGAATTCAATGTTCTTCTGGTTCTGCTTACTTCACTTTGCATCAGTTCATGTAAGTATTTCCACATTTTCCTAAAATGATCCTGCTGGTCATTCTTATGGCACAATAGTATTCCATAACTATCATATACCACTACTAGTTCAGCCATTCTCCAATTGATGGATACCTCCTTAATTTCCAATTCTTTGCTACCACAAAAAAAGTTGCAATAAATATTTTTGTACAAATATGTCCTTTCTTCCCCTTTTTTAAATCTTTTTGGAGTACATACCTACTAATGGTATTGATGGATTTGAGGGTATGCACAGTTTTAGGGTCCTTTAGGCATAGATCCAAATTGCTCCCCAGAATGGTTGAGATTGCAACTCCACCAACAGTGTTATAGTATTGCAATTTTCTGTCACCCCTTCCAACACTTATCATTTTCCTTTTCTGTCACATTAGCCAATCTGATAGGTGGTAGGGCAGTACCTCAGAATTGTTTTATTTGCATTTCTCTAATCAAGAGTGATTTAGACCATTTTCATATGATTATAGATGACTTTAATTTCTTCATCTGAAAACTGCCTATTCATATCATCTGACCATTTATCAATTGGAGAATGACTTTAATTTTAAATATTTTACTTAATTTTCTATACATTTGAGAAATTAGATCTATATGAACCAGTCACTATGTTAAGTGCTAGAGATATAAAGAAAAGTAAGACAATCTTTTTTTTTTCTGAAGGAGCTCTCTGTCTAATGGGGACATTAGAAGAGACAAGAAGCAAACAACTATGTCCAAATAAGAGATATGCAGAATAAATTGGAGATGATCAGCAGAGGATTAATTAGGGAGAATTTGAAAAGACTTCTTATGTAGGAGGAATTTTAGCTGGGACTTGAAGGAAGACAGGAAATGGAAATGGGGAGGGAGACAATTTTAGGCATGGAGACATCCTGGAAAAATGAACTCAGTTAGAAGACGGTATTATGCAAAGAACAGCAAAGCTAGTGTCATTGGATTGAAGAGAACATGGTAGTGAGCAAGGCATAAAACTGAAGCCATGTTTTGAAGGGCTTTGAATGAAAAACAAGATTTTCTCTGTGGTCTTAGAAGAACCACTGGAATTTATTAATAGAGAACTGACACGATTATAGCCTGCAATTTAGGAGGATTAATTTGATTGCAAGTGTAGGATAGACTAGAATGGGGAGAGCTTTGAAGTAGGGAGAAAAATCAAACAAAGTATTTTAATTGTCCAGATATGAAATGATAAGGGCCTGTAGCAGAGTGGTGATAGTGTTTGAGGAAAAAAGGATACATTTAAGAGATAGTTTTTGAAGGTAAAATTGAAGAAACTTAGCAGCAGACTGGATACTGGAGGAGTGTGTATGTTGGAGGTGAGGTCAAGGGAACCTGGTCTTGAATCCCACTTCTGACACCTAATAATGATATGAACCTGAACAAGTTACCATCAGAAGTCTCGGGGATTATCTTGGATTGCTGTATTGTTAAGAATAATTCACAGTCATTCACAGTTATTCATCAATAAATATTGTTGTTACTTGAAATAGAAGTGGCGAATCTGTGGGAAACTGAGTGAAACTACTACTGATTGAAATAGAGAGGTAAACGGAGGAAAGCTATTTCTACTTGAAATAGAAGTAACGAATCTGTGAGACAATATTACTACTTGAAATAGAAGCGTAAATCTGTGTGACACTATTACTTGTTGCAATGACTGAATGCTCTAGCTTGAGACTAGAGAGCAGCTGCTACAGGGGAAACTGATGCTGCCACACAAGGGAACTGTTACACAGGGGAACTACTATGGTGTTTGCCTACTGATCCCTACTGATGACTGATGGATCAGTATATCTTTCTAACCTCCTCCTCCCTTTCACTCCCTCCCTTCTCCAACCCTCTGTTCCCTGCCCCCCTTCACCTCCCAATTTTTCTTGAAGCTTTTGGCTTCTTCCCTCCCCCCAAGTGAACTATAAAGATCTTCTTTTCTTTTCTTTTTCAAGTAGGGGTTTATTGGGATAACAGGATGGGAAACTGAGGAAAGTGGAATGAGGGTTTCCCTAATGTATAAGGTGAATTTGAGAGGGTTGTGGAAATAGTCCAGTAACAAAGGTGAGAAGAGGAACAGTTAGATAAATGGAGGACAACAGCTAAGATCTTCTTTTACAATACCATCAAGGTCTCTCAGTTTCTCCTGGCCAGTTTAAACTCTCAGAAAGACAACCAACTCAAAAGCCAAGTTTCTCCTTCTCCTCTTTCTGTGGCCAGAAAAACCCCAACTCTTGTTTAGTCAAAATCTCAGAGAGCGCAGGGGTCTCCCCTTGATCAGAAAGTCCCAAAAAACAAGCCAGCACAATCAGGATCTTCAGCCAGCCCCAACTGCCAGCCTCAACTGCCAGAGAGAGAGTGACCCTCAGTCCCCTCCCCTACATCAGCTCAACTGGCACTCCTCTTGGGAACATTCCGTTTTAGAATCTTCCTCTTGATTGACAAGACAGGTCCTCAGCTTAGTCTCTTGCATCTTGGCTTGTCTGTCAAAACCTTTCTCTCTTCATGCCTCTTCCACATACTGAATTCAATGTTCTTCTGCCTCTGCTTATTTCACTTTGCATTTTGAATTATTTCAACTGTTGTCATATTATTTGGCTTTCTAATGTATTATTCTAGGTGTCTTTCTTTGGTCATAAAATCACAGAAGATTGAATTTGGAAGTAATCTTAGAAGTCATCCATTTTAGAAGGGATGCATTCATCCCTCCACAGCACCTTCAACACAGCTTCTAGGCTCAGTGACAGAGAATTCATTCCTATCCAAGCATCTTATTCCTTTCCCCCACAATCTCTTTCTTAAAACTAGGGGAGCATAGATCTTGATCTTCTAATCCAGCCTCTTCTTGTTATAGAGGAGAAAACTAAGGCATAAGGAAGTGAGATGACTTTAGGAGTCTCAGAATTGGGGCGGAGTCAAGATGGCAGCTTAGGAACAACAATAGTTCAGACCTCTGAAAACCGTTCCTTACTGATTACAAACTAAATGCTTCTAGGGGACTGAAAAATCATACCTAACAACAACACAGAGCCAGGGAACCCTCCTGATAGACTCAATTCAAAAGGTACACCCCACAAAAGCCAGATTCTGAGAACACTTGGGCTTAAGGGGAAGGCAGAGGGAAGGTCCCAGGACCCCTTCCCCTCCCCCACCTAGAGTGCTAAGCCTCCGGCTGCAGCAGGAACCTCTGGATAGAAAAAGATGCTGGTCTGGAGGGTGTACCTTGCAGGTAGGGCTGTGCCAGGCTCAGAGCGTTGAACACAGGTGGCGGGGAAGCAGCTGGAGAGGGAGGGAAGAGCTGGCAGCCTGGTAAGAACAGCTGACACCCTCCATATTGCTCCAGCCTTCCAGGAGGTTTTGGCCTCAGAGCACATCCAGCCCAACCCAGTTGAACCTAATCCCATCAAAAGTCTTCAGAGCTCAGGGAAGCCAGGACACCCCCCCACCCCCACCCAGAGTGCTAAGCATCCAGTGGTAGCAGGAACCTCTGGGCGGGCAAAGGCACTGGTCTAGAGAGTGCATCTTGCAGGCAGGGCTGTGCCAGGCTCAGTGTCGAACACAGGTGGCAGGGAAGCAGCTGGAGAGGGAGGGAAGAGCTGGCAGCCTGGTAAGAACAGCTGACACCCTCCATATTGCTCCAGCCTTCTACGGGGTTTTGGCCTCCGGGCACATCCAGCCCAACCCAGCTGAACTTAATTCCATCAAAAGTCTTCAGATCTCAAGGAAGCCCAAGTTCCAACACCCCTCCCTCACTGACTGCTGGACGATAATCCAATCAAAAGCTTCCAGAGGACAGGGAAGCTCAAACTCCAACACTCCTCCCCTAGATACTGCACTGAGAGATCTGACAAAGCTCCAAGAGGGGAGACTGACAGAAATTCCCCCAAAATTGAGAGGAGCAAGAACACAGACAAATACGTGGAATAAAGAATGGGGTAAATATGAGCAAACAACAGAAAAAGAAGAAAGAAATTACAATTGACAGCTTATGCACAGACAAAGAACCAAGAACAAAAAATACACAGGAGGAGAAAAGTAATAAAACAGAAATCCCAGGGAATTGGATGCAGGCTTTGGAAGAACTCAAAATGCCATTCAAAACACAATTAAGAGAGGCTGAAGACAATTGGGAAAAGAATTTAAAAACTAAGATAAGTCATCTGGAAACAGAAAATAGGGCCTTGAAAGCCAAAATCAACTAGCTTGAAAATGAGGCAAAGGAGATGAAAGATGAGGCAAAGAAGATGAAAGATGAGGCAAAGAATATGAAAGATGAGGCAAAGGAGATGAGAAATGAGGTAAAGAGAATGAAAGATGACCTCCAAAGAAAATCAGACCACAAGGAGAAGGATGACCAAAAAGCCAGGGATTAAATCCAGTCTTTAAGAACCAGAATACAACTAGAATTAAGTGACCTCACAAGACAGCAGGACACTATGAAACAAAACCAAAAGAATGAAAAAAAATTGAGGAAAATATGAAGCAATTCATTCACAAAACAGAGGATTTAGAAAATCATTTGAAGAGAGACAACTTAAGAATCATTGGTCTACCAGAAGACCATGACAAAAGAAAAAACCTGGATAAAATACTACAGGAAATTATGCAAGAAAACTGCCCCAATATTCTCGAACAAGAGGGAAGGAAAAGTGAAGATTGAAAGAATCCACAGATCACCTCCTGTACTTAATCCCCAACTGACAACACCCAGGAATGTTATAGCCAAATTCAAGAACTATCAGACCAAAGAAAATATATTACAAGCTGCCAAGAAGAAGTCATTCAGATACCACAGAACCCCAGTGAGGATAATGCAGGATCTAGCTGCATCCACACTGAAGGACTGAAAGGCATAGAATATGATATTCTGGAAAGCAAGGAAACTAAGTCTACAACTAAGAATCAACTACCCAGCAAAACTGACTATATTCTTACAGGGGAAAATATAGTCATTCAACAAAATAGAAGAATTCCAAGAATTTGTAAAGAAAAGACCAGACCTGAACAGCAAATTTGATGCCCAAGCACAGAACTCAAGAGAATCATCAAAAGGTAATTTAAAAAGAGGGGGAAAAAAGAGAGAAACAAAACAAAACAAAAAAAATACTTTTTTAAAAGAGACTCTATAAGTTAAAATGATATATATCTGTATAAGAAAAGAGGTCATTGGTAACTCTTAAAAATTGTTATTTTCAACTGGGCAGCTAATAGAATTACAATTAGAGGGAATAGTGACAAACTGTATAGGATGAAATGACAAGACATAAGTAGGTATATAAATATATGTATGCAAAAATACAAATATATGTATATCTACATCTACATATATATACACAATTAGAGCTAAAAAAGAGGTTAATACTAAAATAAATGGGAAAAGAAACAAAAGGGGATAAATTTATATGTCACAAAGAAGCTCATGGTGGGAGGCAGAAGAACATTGATACACTAGAAGGATAAAGAGGTTGGAGATAGGAAATACTCAACTCTTATGTGCATTGAAATTGACCTAAAGAGGGAAGAACAATCCAATCCATTGGGGCAGAGAATAGATTTGTGCCTTATATGGGAGTAGAAGGGTAACAAACGGACTGATGGGGAGGGAAGCAGTACAAGGGAGGGAGAAGGTGGGGGGTAGATTTAGAAAGATTGCAAGGCACATGGGGGCGGAAATAAGAAGGGAGGGGGGTAGAAAGGGAAGTAAAATAAGGTTGGGAACTAGGGGGATTGACTAAAAACAAACATAGGTATAGAAGGAAATAGTGAACAAAGAAAAGACAGGACCAGGAGCAGAAATCAAAATGCTGGGAAATGCACAGCTAGTAATCATAACTCTGAATGTGAATGGAATGAACTCACTCATAAAGCGCAAGCAAATAGCAGAGTGGATTAGAATCCAAAACCCTACCATATGCTGTCTACAAGAAATCCACATGAGGAAGGTAGATATGCATAGGGTGAAAGTAAGAGGATGGAGCCAAATCTATTGGGCATCAACTGATAAAAAAAAAAAGCAGGAGTCGCAATCATGATATCTGAGAAAGCAAAGAGATAGGGTAGGTGATTACATACTGATAAAAGGCAGTATAGACAATGAGGAAATATCAGTACTCAACATGTATGCACCAAATGGCATAATATATCCAAATTTCTAAAGGAGAAACTAGAGGAGCTCAAGGATGAAATAGATAGAAAAACAATACTAGTGGGAGACCTGAACCTTCCTCTATCTGAACTAGATAAATCAAACCCAAAAAAATAAGAAATAGGTAAAAGAAGTGAATGAAATCTTAGAAAAAATAGTTAGTATGTGGAGAAAAATAAACAGGGACAAAAAGGAATACACCTTCTTTTCAGCAGCACATGGTACATTCACAAAAACTGACCATGTATTAGGGCATAAAAACATTGCAAACAAGTGCAAAAGAGCAGAAATAATAAATGCAACCTTCTCAGATCACAATGCAATGAAAATGATAATTAGTAAGGGCACATGGAGAGGTAAATCAAAATTTAATAAAAAATTATTTGGAGATTAAACAACACGATTCTCCAAAACTGGTTAGTTAAAGAACAAATCATAGAAACAATTAATAACTTCATTGAAGAAAATGACAATGATGAGACATCCTTTCAAAACCTATGGGATACAGCCAAAGCAGTAATCAGGGGAAAATTTATATCCTTGAGTTCATATATTAACAAATTAGGGAGGGCAGAGGTCAATGAAATGGGCATGGAAATTTAAAAAATAGAAAGTGAACAAATTAAAAATCCTCAGATGAACACTAAATTAGAGATCCTAAAAATCAAAGGAGAAATTAATAAAGTTGAAAGTCAAAGAACCATTGATTTAATAAATAAGACTAGAAGCTAGTACTTTGAAAAAACAAAGAACATAGATAAAGTACTGGTAAATCTAATTAAAAAAGGAAAGAAGAAAACCAAATTGACAGTATCCAAGATGAAAAGGGAGACCTCACCTCTAATAAAGAGGAAATTAAGGCAATCATTAAAAACTATTATGCCCAATTATATGGCAACAAATATGGCAATCTAGGTGATATGGATGAATACTTACAAAATATAAATTGCCTAGACTAACAGAGGAAAAAATAGATTACCTAAACAACCCCATATCAGAAAAAAATTGAACAAGCCATCAAAGAACTCCCTAAGAAAAAATCCCCAGGTCCTGATGGATTCACAAATGAATTCTATCAAACATTCAAAGAACAACTAATCCCAATATTATACAAATTATTTGAAAGAATAAGCCAAGAAGGAGTTCTACCAAATTCATTTTATGACACAAATATGGTACTGATCCCAAAGCCAGGCAGGTCAAAAACAGAGAAAGAAAACTATAGACCAATCTCCTTAATGAATATAGATACAAAAATCTTAAATAGGATACTAGCAAAAAGACTCCAGCAAATGATCACAAGGGTTATTCACTATGACCAGAAAGGATTCATACTGGGAATTCAAGAATGGTTCAATATTAGGAAAACCATCCACATAATTGACCATATTAACAAACAAACTGACAAAAATCACATGCTTTTCTCAATAGATGCAGAAAAAGCCTTTGACAAAATACAATACTTATTCCTATTAAAAACACTAGAAAGTAAAGGAATAGAAGGGCCTTTCCTAATAATAATAAACAGTATATATCTAAAACCATCAGCAAACATCACCTGCAATGGGGACAAACTAGAAGCCTTCCCAATAAGATGAGGAGTGAAACAAGGATGCCCATTATCACCTCTATTATTTAACATTGTAATAGAAACACTGGCTATAGTGATTAGAGAAGAAAAAGAAATTGAAGGTATTAAAATTGGCAATGAGGAGATCAAGCTATCACTCTTTGCAGATGATATGATGGTCTACTTAAAGAGTCCTAGAGAATCAACCAAAAAGCTAGTCAAAATAATCAACAACTTTAGCAAAGTTGCAGGATACAAAATAAACCCGCATAAGTCATCAGCATTTCTATATATCTCCAACCTATCTCAGCAGCAAGAATTAGAAAGAGAAATTCCATTTAAAATCACCCTACACAATATAAAATACTTAGGAATCTATCTGCGGAGACAAACATAGGAACTATTGAACACAACTACAAAACACTCTCCACACAATTAAAACTAGATCTAAACAATTGGAAAAACATTGATTGCTCATGGGTGGGACAAGCTAACATAATAAAAATGACAATCCTACCCAAATTAATTTACCTATTTAGTGCCATACCCTTTGAACTACCAAAAAACTTTTTTTCTGAATTAGAAAAAAAATAACAAAGTTCATATGGAAGGACAAAAGATCAAGGATATCCAGGGAAATCATGAAAAACAAATGCAAAGGAAGGAGGACTTGCAGTCCCAGATCTCAAACTATACTATAAAGCAGTGGTTATCAAAACAATTTGATACTGGCTAAGAGACAGAAAAGAGGATCAGTGGAATAGACTTAGGGTAAATGACCTCAGCAAGACAGTCTATGATAAACCCAAAGATCCCAGTTTTGGGGACCCAAACCCACTTTTTGATAAAAACTGCTAGGAAAATTGGAAGACAGTATGGAAGAGATTAGGTTTGGATCAACATCTTACACCCTACAGCAAGATAAACTCCAAATGGGTGAATGACCTGAATATAAAGAAGGAAACTATAAGCAAATTAGGTGAACACAGAATAGTATGCATGTCAGATATCTGGGAAAGGAAAGACTTTAAAACCAAGCAATAGCTAGAAAAAAATCACAAAATGTAAAATCAATAATTTTGATTACATCAAATTAAAAAGTTTTTGTACAAACAAAACTAATGCATCCAAAATTAGAAGGGAAGCAACCAATTGGGAAACAATCTTCATTATCAAAACGTCTGACAAATGTCTAATTACTCAAATTTATAAAGAGCTAAACCAGTTGTACAAAAAATCTAGTCATTCTCAAATTGAAAAATGGGCAAGGGACATGAATAGGCAATTTTCAGTTAAAGAAATCAAAACTATTAATAAGCACATGAAAAGTGTTCTAAATCTCTTATAATCAGAGAAATGCAAATCAAAACAACTCTGAGGTATCACCTCACACCTAGCAGATTGGCTAACATGACAGCAAAGGAAAGTAATGAATGCTGGAGGGGATGTGGCAAAGTCAGGACATTAATTCATTGCTGGTAGAGTTGTGAATTGATCCAGCCATTCTGGAGGGCAATTTGGAACTATGCCCAAAGGGAGCTAAAAGACCGTCTACCCTTTGATGCAGCCATAGTACTGCTGGGTTTGTACCCCAAAGAGATAATAAGGAAAAAGACTTGTACAAGAATATTCATAGCTGCACTCTTTGTGGTGGCAAAAAATTGGAAAATGAGGGGATTCTCTTCAATTGAGGAATGGCTGAACAAATTGTGGTATATGTTGGTGATGGAATACTATTGTGCTAAAAGGAATAATAAAGTGGAGGAATTCCATGGGGACTGGATCAACCTCCAGGAATTGATGCAGAGTGAGAGGAGCAGAACTAGGAAAACATTATACACAGATATTGATACACTGTGGTACAATTGAATGTAACAAACTTCTCCATTAGTGGCAATGCAATGATCCTGAACAACTCAGAGGAACCTAGGAGAAAAACCACTATCCACATCCAGAGGAAACACTGCAGGAATAAAAATACTGAAGAAAAACAACTGCTTGAATACATGGGTTGAAGGGATATGGTTGGCGATGTAGACTCTAAATGAACATCCTAGTGTAAACAACAACATGGAAATAGGTTCTGATCAAGGACATAAGCAATACCCAATTAAATTGCGCATTGGCTGTGGGAAGGGTGGGTGGAGGGGAGGGAGGGAAATAATGTGATTATTGTAACCAAGGAATAATGTTCTAAATTGACTAAATAAACTAATTCAAATGAGAAAAAAAAAAGGAGTGCCAGAATTGAATTATGAGCCTGAATCCTCTAACTGTTTCCACCTGGCACTCTTTTCACTAGACCATGCTGCTTCTTTTTTGGTGTTCTCCATATTTTAACAGATCTTCCTTCATTTAACTTCCACCTTGGTCATGCCTTTTGAATTGGAGAAGGTTTCAAATATTTGAGAACAGCTACTCTGTCTCTTCAGAGCAGTTAAGTGATGCAATGGACAAAAAGCCAGGGACTCATCTTACTGAGTTCCAGTATCTTTGCCAAGAAAACTCCATGAACAGTAAGGTCCACGGGATCATGAAGAGTAGGAGATGTCTGAACAATTGAACAAAAACTACATTATGCCTCTATTAAATACAGCCCACTACAAATCTAAATAAGTGCTATAAATCCTTGTGCTAGATATGAAGATTGCAAAGGCAAAATCAGGATAATTTTTTGTTTGAGGACCTTATATGATAGAAATGAATTCTTCTCTTTCCAGGGGAAATATCCCCAGTTCCTTTGCCTATTCTGAAACAGTGTGGTTTTGACTTACCTCACCATTTTGGTCACCACATTCTATCTCATGGTACCCAGAACTCAAAATTAAGACTGTAGACTTATCCTTAGTGTTATGTCATTAGATTTAGTCTCTTTGTTTCAGTATACCAAAATATTTTCAAATCTCAATTCTGTTATCTGTTTTAACTATTCCTCCTGAGATCATTGGCAAATCTGGTAAATGTGTCCTTCATGTATTTATCCATGTTCCTCCTAAAATGTCAGACAAGACCAATTTGAGGACAAAATATGTAGTGAGTTGCGTTTAGTTTGATATTAATGCATTAGTCATTGTCCTTTGGGTGTGATTATTCATGCAATTGGCACCCCACCTACATTCTATTCAGAATTATATCATGAAAGCAGAAATAAATAGTGTTGAGGGGGCAGCTGGGTAGCTCAATGGATTGAGAGCCAGGCCTAGAGAGGGGAGGTCCTAGGTTCAAATCTGGCCTCAGACACTTCCTAGCTGTGTGACCCTGGGCAAGTCACTTAACCCCCATTGCCTAGCCCTTACCACTCTTCTGCCTTGGAGCCAATGCACAGTATTGACTCCAAGATGGAAGGTAAGGGTTTAAAAAAAAATAAAAAGAAATAGTGTCGAAGAGAAAGAAAAATCAATGTCAGAGTAAAAGGAGAAAGGCTTAGAGATAATCAGAGGGGATGAAAGCCCTTTCACAATTTGCTCATATACCACAATGTGTCCATAACTTGGTTTTCTCCATGTTCAGATCAGTTTTGAGGGGCTGATGACATAATTTTTCTGTGCATTTCTTCTACAAAACTAGTAGCATTTGAGTGACCCATGATGCTTCCCATACCCTTAGTCATCCTGCTCCTTCAAGTCTGGTTGAACAAATGGTTAGGATGGTTTAAAAAAATAAACTCTTCACACACTCTCCTAATTTCCTCCTATATATACTGGAAAAACAAACAAACAAAACAAAACAAAACAGAATGAAAAGGAACATACTTCTTTTCCTT